>NC_081781.1:6645012-6951679 GCF_963082965.1 Carassius carassius | reverse complement strand
ACACAGCATAAGAGCTCATTGGGATCAACCTGAATCACAAGTAACAGCATGCATGCAAAGCATGGGCAGAGCAGTGTAACAAACCACCATGTCTTGTTTTGATTATGCTTAAAACTAAAATATGCCCATCAAATGAATCCAAGAAACAAACACAGATTGGCAGAAAGAACAGAAGACAAGGGTGGCAAAGCTCTGGTAAACATCATTACAAACGTCAAACCTGGGTAGGGTGCTTTTAATGACACCTCCTCTTCAGCTGCTCAAACATTGAGGCACAAGGTTTGAAAACAATGCATTAGTAACTGTACAGTTAGAATTTTAACAAAATAAAAAAATATATATGTTTATCATAATTGCCAATGCAGTTCTTGTAAAAACATTTAGTTTTCCAAAAAGGGTTTGAAAGTTGTTTGTCTGACAACAGTTTAACTGTCTTATCCCAAGATGCAATATATAAAAAATACATTTTATGTACATTTTTATAAAATGTATTTAAATCAGGTTTTAGCAGTATTTTGCATGCATTCACTTCTGTACTATTCTTTTTTTTTCTTAGCTGATTTTAAGGTTCGAGATATTAAGTTTTAGAGGTTTTAAGTTTGTTCAATTACGAAACATGCTCGAAAAAGATTGATGGTTTAAATTACCTTGATCGAATGAAAATAAGGAAGATGGAAAATATGGATGTTCATTTTCAATTCACAGACACAGGTGCAGAATCATGAGACTTGGATACTGATTTGATAAAAATATACACATCACATGGACTTTACCCAATGCCTTTTGGGGTTGTATGGTAGATCTTTTGAAATCTGCATATAAAAACATGCCTTGCTTGAGATATGATCTGCAAGTTCAAGGGACATACAAAAACAAACAACTGATGCTAGCAAAACAAAAGCTGACATCCAACTGATGCGCTGTCTGAATAAAAGAAAAGAAAAGTAACAAACCAATTATTTCCAGTACAGTGGTTCCCCTGGCACACAAACTCATGCCCAAGCTCTGTGGAATACTCTGTATGTACCTGGAGGCAGACCAGGATCAGATGTGCAGTGGATACGAGGAGGGAGAATGAAGCGTCCGTCCCCAGCTGAACGGCGTGGACTCGGGGCACGGCTACGGACCACATCAACAGGTCCTGCCTGACGGGGGCGCTCAGGAGTCATTGCCTCACGCTGTAATTGACAAGCATGGTTATTTGCTTCCAATGACACTAAAAAGGACCAGCGGTTTGAAGAATGGATAGATGGATGGATGGTTATTTGTTAGCCAGTGCACATTAGAAAGCATCCTTTATAACCTCAGTTGTTCCTGCTGAGGGTGTCGACCATGACTTCACATCCTGACCATAACCTGGAGGGACCAACACCTTAAGAGAAAGAGGAACGAACATTGAACATTGATATTAATTACAAACATGTGCTCCAGACAAAATCTGCTGGGCAGCTATTCATTAGATGTCAGAAAAAAGATCTTAAATCACATTCACTGCTGTTACAATGTATTTTTTTGTCAGCGAGGATGTATTAAAGTGATTTTAAAAAAATGACAGTAAAGACTTTTACATTGATCCAAAAAAACTATTTCAAATACAAACCCGATTCCAAAAAAGTTGGGACACTGTACAAATTGTGAGTAAAAGAAAGGAATGGAATAATTTACAAATCTCATAAACTTATATTTTATTTACAATAGAATATAGATAACATATCAAATGTTAAAAAAGGAGACAGTTTGAAATGTCATGCCAAATGTTGGCTCATTTTGGATTTCATTACACATCCCAGTTGGGACAGGTAGCAATAAGAGGACGGAAAAGTTAAATGTACATATATGGAACAGCTGGAGGACCAGTTTGCAACTTATTAGGTCAATTGGCAACATGATTGGGTATAAAAAGAGCCTCTCAGAGTGGCAGTGTCTCTCAGAAGTCAAGATGGGCAGAAGATCAACAATTCCCCCAATGCTGCGGTGAAAAATAGTGGAGCAATATCAGAAAGGAGTTTCTCAGAGAAAAATTACAAAGAGTTTGAAGTTATCATCATCTACAGTGCATACATCATCTGGACAGCTTCATCCACCAGGCTGTCAGGAAGTTGAACTCCCTCCCGAACTTGCCCCCCCTCCCCTCTTCTGCCCCAGGCACCACTGAACTATGAATCCCCCCCCCCCCACACTAATTATATGATGGCATGCACTAGTCACTTTGTGCAGCATTGGTCTGCTCACTACCTCATTCAGCATGGAACTGACGTCATTCCACTACCTCATCAGTCAGTTAAAAAAATAACTGCTCTTGAGCCCTTTGTCACTTTAATCAGACTTAATATGATATTTTTAATAAGGGAATTTTTTTTTTTTTTGCACAAAATCTTTTATCTGCACTGTTGTTCACTTCATTGATTTGCACATCTGTCATTTGCCTTGCGCTGCTTTATTTAACTATTTTTAATTTTATTATATGCCTTTTTTTTTACATTCCCTTATTGTATAGTTGTATCTACATTTTATATTTGATCTAGATTTTTTAGGCTTTAATGTTAATGTTATCTGTATGCACCGGGGTCTGAGAGTAACGCAATTTCGATTCTCTGTATGTATGTACTGTACATGTGGAAATTGACAATAAAGCAGACTTGAACTTGAACTAATATCATCCAAAGATTCAGAGAATCTGGAACAATCTCGGTGTGTAAGGGTCAAGGCTGGAAAACCATACTGGATGCCCGTGATCTTCGGGCCCTTAGACGGCACTGCATCACATACAGGAATGCTACTGTAATGGAAATCACAACATGGGCTCAGGAATACTTCCAGAAAACATTGTTGGTGAACAAGCGCAGGCGTTTTCTCTGGGCCAAGGCTCATTTAAAATGGACTGTGGCAAAGTGGAAAACTGTTCTGTGGTCAGACGAATCAAAATTTGAAGTTCTTTTTGGAAAACTGGGACACCATGTCATCCGGACTAAAGAGGACAAGTACAACCCAAGTTGTTATCAGCGCTCAGTTCAGAAGCCTGCATCTCTGATGGTATGGGGTTGCAAGAGTGCATGTGGCATGAGCAGCTTACACATCTGGAAAGGCACCATCAATGCTGAAAGGGAATTCCAAGTTCTAGAACAACATAGGCTCCCATCCAGATGTCGTCTCTTTCAGGGAAGGCCTTGCATTTTCCAACATGACAATGCCAGCCCACATACTGCATCAATTACAACATCATGGCTGCATAGAAGGATCCGGGTACTGAAATGGCCAGCCTGCAATCCAGATCTTTCACCCATAGAAAACATTTGGCTCATCATAAAGAGGAAGATGTGACAAAGAAGACCTAAGACAGTTGAGCAACTAGAAGCCTGTATTAGATAAGAATGGGACAACATTCCTATTCCTCAGTCCCCAGACGTTTGCAGACTGTTATAAAAAGAAGAGGGTTTGGAATCGGGTAAATGTAAATGTTTTACTATTCCAAGAACCCTGAAAAAAATTAAACACAACATAACATGGTTTTCAGATCAGATCTTTACCTGTCCATCAATATAGGCAACCTCTCCTCGGAGTACCACCCTCATGACTTTTCCTTTCACTTTCATTCCCTCAAATGGCGTCCACTTTGACTTGGTGAACTGCATGTGCTTCGGAATAGTCCACTCTTGCTCCAAGTCCACCTGGAAAATTCAAGTATCACTTTGAAAACAACAAGGCAACCATTCAGCATCTGAACTTTGTCAAACTTAAATACCTCTACATAAGTGTCTTCTTGAGCAGGAAGAGAGAATATTTTACTGGGGTTTTCATAGAGCCTCTTGATGATGTCATCAATGGTAAGGCGACCCTCGCTGATGGCCGTGAGCAGCAGAGGCAGCATAGTCTCCAGACCCGGGTAACCTGGAGGTGGTTTCTCAGAGTTTTTCTCCTCTACTGAATGAGGGGCTGGAAATTAAAAAGAAACAAATAAATAAAAGCTTCCAAGAACTTCTCAGATTTGGGTTCATTTTTTTTCAATTCATAATTTTATATACTTATATCACATCATCTTGTAGGACTACTTGAAAGTCTTTTTTTTTACAGCAAGTATATCTGACCAATCAATTAGAAAATATATAGCACAACAGTAAAGAATAGGCTGAAGTTCTGTACGAAGTTTGGATGTAGCTTGGAACTCAAGCAGAAACTGAAGTTGACAATTTTGATCTTAAATTATGGATTTTAAAACCGGTTTGTGTAAATGTTTGTCAGGCAAACAAAATTAGATGCCTTTTTAAACAGAGGTGAGGCTCAGCAGAGATATTAAATCCCATTATTACCGTGGTCTGTTGCGAAACAGTCAATGATGTCTAGATTTTCCCACAATGCCTCCATGTCCTCACGTGTACCAAGCATGGGCCGCACTTGCGCCCTGCCGTTTCCAATGGCAGGCACGTTATCTTCACACAGGAAGAGATGATGAGGTGCCACTTCACATGTCACCTGGATGCCTTTTTGTTTAGCAGCTCGAATGATCAGAATCTGAGAAACAATGCATGATTTTAGTTAGTCACAAATCACACGAATATATAAAGAAACTGAATGGAGGATTTACAATGAAGATGAAATGAAATGCAGTTATTAGACCATGACATAGAACAAGGATTCTTACCTCTTCTTTCTTGGCAACATGGCAGATATGAACGGTTCGCTGATACAGCTGCGCCACCATCAAGACTGCAGCCACCGTCTGCTTTTCTGCATGTGCCACAATGGGCAAGTGCTTTGGCCACTTTTCAAAGTGCTGCATGCAAAGAAGTTAGTAATCAAATGCTATCATAACAGTAAAACATGACAAATTGCATCATTAAAAATAAAAATGAATGTACTTAAATTTTATATATTTTTTATTTTAAATGCATTTTATTTAAAAAGAGTAATTTTATTAGTGCTGTCAAATGAGTTTTTGTTTACATATATATATATATATATATATATATACATATATATATATATATATATATATATATATATATATATATATATATGTATGTGTGTGTGTGTGTACTATTTTTATATATTATGCATATATAAATGCACACAGTATATATTTTCAAAATATTTACATATAATAATATAAATGTACATGTATATTTGTACATTTTATATTATATATAAATATTTGTAATATATAAACAACATTTTTCTTAAATATATACATGCATGTGTTTATATTTATAATAAATAAACCATACACACTCATAATGTAGACAAACTTTTTTGGATGAGATGAATCGCGATTAATCGTTTGACAGCACTAAATGTTAATTTAAATAAATAGATTTTTTATTTTAAATAAAGGGTTTACATTTTAAGTAGATTTTAAATAGATCTAAAACTATTTAAATTTAAAAAAAAAAACTGTTGTATTTGTTGTATACCTTATTGTTTCCTTACCTCCATCCACAGAGAAACATTGTCCATTTTCAAGGTGGAGTACGTGTCATTCAAGTACATCTTCAGACCAGCTGTACAGCTAGCAATGGACGGAAGAACTTTAGCGTTGTCTGATGAAGCCCCCACAAAAAGAGCATAATCACAGCGGCACCCAGCCTTGGCAAGCTAGACATTCATAAAAGAAAAAAAAAAGTAGTCCCTAAACACAACTTCCCAGTGGCATAGCAGATGGGCATTTCATAGCGCTTCAGGAGGATAATAAAAAATTAGGCTATTAGCTTACTACTCAATGAATTTTTTTTCAGAATTTCATCCTAGAATTAAATAATTATATTTAATAATTAAATGAATACTGCAGTCATTAGTGAAAAATCAAGAGCAGCTTTATTTCAAGTAACCACTTTCAAAAACAAACAGTTTCTTCTTTTTCTCCCACTACGTATAGGCCACAAGAGAAATATACACCAGCACAAGCTGACATAGTTAATTCAGTGTCACATGCTGAAAGCTGTCAGTTTTTACTTTCACTTTCTGTATAAGGAATTGACTGAAGTCAAGATGTTCACCGGCTTAACTCTTGCACAAAGTTTGCACAATGCTTGAGTGATATCCATTACCTTGCTTTTATGGTTTAAAAGAGGTTAAAATTTCAAATATTGCAACATAACACCCCCTGGGGCATCCACTAATTTGCACTACACTACTGCAACTTCCCTATTTAGTTTTAATGTAAATAATCAAGCCAATATGTAATTTGTTGATGCTACCTTCTGTGCCATAGCAAAGGAGCTGGGGTCAATGATGGCAGGGTTGGTATTAGGCATGGCGCACACCATAGTGATTCCTCCAGCCAGGGCAGCAGCTGTGCCCGAGGAGAAGTCCTCTTTATGGGTGGCACCAGGCTCCCGCAGATGCACATGGACATCAATCAAACCTTTAGACATACACGAATAAATGGAATCAGTCTCGATGTAATATTTGTTTTGACAACTCCATTACATCTGAAACGATGTGGTCTACTCACCAGGCAAACGGATGAGTTTCTGCGAGGTCATGCTGTCTATATGAGTCTTTACATGAGGAGCCTGACCAATTTGCCCCAGTGCCTGCCAAGTCCACATACATACATTACAATCTTCAGATTTTTAGAGGTACAACAGCATAAACAGATGTGGCCCAAAACTGAGTTTTTCTCAAGCAGGTTCACGAAATGCCACAAGACTAGTCAGACCAGTTTCTTAAATGAGAGAGAGAGAGAAAAAAAAAAAACTTACTTCCCAGAATATCCACCAGATGGCGCATGGACTTGTTTACAAACTGAACATACCTCATTGACAAACTGAAACGAGCTTTCTTAATTCCGACTCGATTCTTTTTTGAAAGCCACGAAAAAAAAAGCTTTCCAAAAGCATGTAGTACCGCTAAATCATCTCCAATCTGTCATTTTAAATATTTCATACAGGAAACACATTTTTCCCATCCAGAACAGCAGGGGCATGGTCTAAATATAGCTATTTATATGGCTAGATAAACAGAAAAAAATATATTATTTTAAAAATAAAAAAATACATATATTAATAATAAATGTTTTACCTCTATTTCTAAAACTGAAAAAGAAAAAACATTTTAATTTACAAAATATATGTAAAAACCTTTTTTTATAAATACTGTTCAAATGCACTACTATTGATCATAACCTAGTTTTGGTGTGTTGGGCAATAGGTTTAAATGTTTAGAACAGGAAATGTGTGCTTCGTTTAAGTGCTCTTATTGTATGATTTTAAATTAACTACTATGTATGTAATTATAATCATGATTACTAGTTAAAAAAAAAATGATATTGGGGGAGGGGCACAATTTAAATAAGAGTCATTGCAGTTAAGAGAGGTTCATGGATTATACTTTGTGAGACTGCGAGGAACTTAGATGAGTGACGTTTTTTAGTGACAATAAGAGGACCGTGCTTTGTGCACTTTCTAGGCTATCATCCATTCAGAATTTGTATGAAACGTATTACATACATGCTGCAAGGTTTCGGGAATGACTTTCGAAATTACCAGTGACAATCACGGCAACAGAAGGGACAGAAGAAAAAAAGAAAAGAAAAAAAGTCTCTTTCTAATGTATTTGTAATTGACACATCTGTAGTATAAACTTTTAAATTTGTTGGGTTGTTAACAATGTGAGTTTCTCACCTGAACAAACAACTTGGTGCACTTGATGTCAGTGATGAGTGGTACGGAGTAGTCAATGGCCATTCGACGAGTGCGGTAACCTTTGGTCACAAAGGAGGACAAGCGTCTTCCACCAGAGTTCCTCATGGACAAATTGACGACCAAGTCAAAATGGTTCTCCTCCAGATAGTCCATGATGTTCCTTTGTTTGTCCTTACTAGGGCAGTCACTCTCCTCTTCAAAAGGCCAATCCACTGCCATCACCTGACAGGAGACAGATAAACAAACAGAATTCATAAAACAGCAAACTTAACCTGTTAAATTAGCTGTACAAGAAAGACACAATTTTTTTAATCACTGTACCTTGATTCCATGTTCCGTGTAGAAGTCAGCAGTGCCTAGACTGGCATACAGGTTATAACCCAAACTCTCCAAAGTCTGGACTGTGGGCAGAAGCTCGCTCTTACTCTGAAATAATTTGAATTGAATACTTTAATAAATGTTTCTCTTACAGGGATAGTTTACCCCAAAATTTAAATTGTCATTAATTACTCACTCTTATGTCGTTCCAAACCCGAAGACTGAAATGGAAGAGAAGAAGCTGTATTCTTGTAGCTTCATAAAACTACAGCTGAACCATTGAAGTCACGTAGACTATTTCAACAATGTCCTTTCTACCTTTCTGGGCCTTGAACGTGTCAGTTGTGTTGCTCTCTCTGCAGGGTCTGAAAGCTCTCAGATTTCATAAAAATCGTAATTTATGTTCTGAAGATAAACGGAGGTCTCACGACATGAGGGTTTGGAACGAATGAAGGTGAGTAATTTCAATTCGATTCAAGATTATTTGTATAGCGTTTTTCATTCAAAACTCATTGCAAAGCAACTTTCCAGAAAATTAAGTTTCTACAATATTTAGTAGTAGCTTGTCAGTGGTGACTGTCAGTTTGTGCATATGACGTAGTAAAACAGACGATGAACACTATTAACATAAATTATTATATGATGCAATCACACTTGTAGCAAAATTTGGTAGTCCTGTGTGTTGTTTCAGGGTTGGCATCATCTGAGCTGTGCTGGTAATTAAAATGACAATTTTCATGTTTGAGTGAACTACCCCTTTAAGAATATAGATTTTTTTTACCTTCTCTAATAAAAGTGAGAGTGAATGTGCAAAATGTGCACCACTACACTACAGTGTTGTGGGTAATTTCCAGGAAGTTCCTGTTATGTGTTTTTAGACATGTGGATGCTAAAGTGATCTGTGAGGTTGCTAGAACACCGCTAGTTGGTTTTTTCTTTTATAGTTGAAATAGCCCTTTAAAGCTGCTCCTTCAATATTATATATCAATATTATATGAATATATGCAAATTGCATTATAAACATTTGTTTTGCTTGTTTTAATCGACAAATGCTTAAAAATAAGGTAAACCTCACAAACCACATGATCTATTGTATATGTTTTTTTCTCTGTGGCACAAACAGCAAATTCTAGGGTAAAGGATTTTTTTTTTTTTTTTTTTGAAGTCATAGCCTAATGTATGTAATGGAATAAGCGATGGTGGTGAAATTAACAAACCACAGCTTTCAGTAATGTGAATTACAAAATTAATAGTAAAGTAAGCCATTACCTTATAAGTACCAATAGTGAGTAGAATATTCTTTTTAGGGATTTTGAAGCCAGTGCTGAGCATGGCTTTCAGATAGGCCTCATATCGGTTTTCCCCAAAACATGCCACTTCCCCAGTGCTGGTCATCTCAACACCTAAAACCACATCTGCTCCAGCCAGCCGTGAGAAGGAGAACTGAGGAACCTAAGGGTCAAACGCAGATCAAGATTATATAGATCTTAAATACTGAGATAGTTCAAGTGTTCCCATTAAAAACAGACATCACAGAGATTACAATACCTTAACTCCCACAATACCATTCCCCTTCATCAGCCCGACAGCCTCCACTTCCTCTCCCAATATGACTCTTGTTGCTAAGGCAACAAGATCCACACCAAGTGTTTTGGACACAAAAGGGAAGGAGCGTGAGACTCGCACGTTGCATTCTATCACCTTCAGCTGATCATCCTGATGACAAACACGATTTCGTTTCAGCACCAAATATTCTGAAACACACTCATCCTAGCTAAAAAGATAAGAAAAAAATAAATAAAAAATAAAAAGTCAAACTCACTTTGGCAATGAGCTGCAGGTTGAAGGGCCCGGTGACTTGAAGCTCCTGGCCAATTGCGTGAACGATAATCTTAATGCGCTCCATGGTTTTCTGGTTGATGTCTTGAGGAGGTGTCACCAGTGTGGCATCTCCAGAATGCACCCCTGCGTTCTCCACATGCTCAGACACCGCTATGGCAATGACCACTCCTTCACAGGCCACAGCATCCACATCTATTTCCTGAAAGCAAATTAACTCATCAAAAAAAAAAAAAAAAACTGTTGCTAAATTTGACAGTGCAAATCCTGGTGCCACAATAGCTTTAAATATTTAACACAGCAACACTAACTAAAAGAGTACTACAGAATAAAGGTAAACTAAAATGTAAGAGATAAGGCAAAGGAGCATGAACAAGTAAATATAATACGGACTGACACAAATACAAAAAAAAAAAAAAATTCCAACATCACTTGATTGATAGCTATCATGTCATACAGGTTGTATATAATAGCCGAATTCACAGAGCAAAACACAATTTTTCAAAATGCATTCTCAATTTGAGCAACAATAGCAACTAGAAAGACAAATCAGGACTTGAAAGTGTTACAGTATATTGTGTAATATTCACACCTGTAACATCCGTGGAATGAAAAACCTGTTCAAACAAGCCATTTTTTATTTTGTTCCAACTAACAGCATTACCTAGTAATTAATGCATGCACACACATGCACTTTACTGTTAACTGAAACTGCCTGAAAGTGGGAGCTGTTTGTACAGCCTTAAAATGCTGTTTCTAGTGACTAACCTTGGCCTCCTGAATGAATTTGGAGATAACAACAGGGTGTTCCTTTGACACAGCAACAGCACTGCTCAGGTACTTTTCCAGGTCACTGTCTGCATAGGCAACATTCATAGCAGCTCCGCTGAGAACATACGACGGCCTCACTAAGCAGGGATAACCCACCATCTCACAGAAACCCACAGCAGACTACAAGAGAAATGTCAAGGAATCACCTGAAGTTTAAGCAGAACTTATGTCTTCTTTGGTTATTCATTTCTCACTACACTTTCAGAGTGTCCTTGGTATAGTTGAATAAAACGAGTTTTCTTTATATCATACCTCAATATCAGACAGCTCTTTCCATCGGGGCTGGCTGATTCCTATAGTGTCCAGCATCCTGGAGAATTTGAAGCGGTTCTCCGCAGAGTCAATGAATTCAGGAGAGGTGCCAAGAATCCTGCACTGCTGTCTATGCAAGGACATGGCGATGTTATTGGGCAGCTGTCCACCCATGGACAGAATAATTCCTTCTGGGTTCTCCATCTCATAAATGTCCATCACCACCTGTGATTAAAAGCAGCCAAATGCAATCATTATTTTTCATTAAATAAAATGTACTAATATTTTTTTTTTCATTAATTACTTATATTTTATTACGTATTATTGTTATTATTATTTAAAATAATAATTAATCATATGATTCATTTTAGCATTTATAACATTTTACTAGTATACATTTTGTTAGCTTTTTATTAAGATGTAATTTCTTACCTCAAACGAGATCTCATCAAAATACAGTCTATCACACATATCATAATCTGTGCTGACTGTTTCTGGGTTGTAGTTCACCATAATCGTTTTGTATCCCATCTGTGAAATGAACAGCTCTCAAATAAACACTGAAATTTCACAAAATAATGAATTTATGCTTCAATTTAAGCCACATAAAATCAGTTTTCCCTTAATATGTATGGCTCACCTTCCTCAGCTCCATAATACACCCAACAGCGCACCAATCGAACTCCACGCTGCTTCCAATGCGGTAAACCCCAGAGCCAATCACCATGACATGGGGCTGCTCGAAAACCACATCACTTTCTGAGCCGTGATAGGTCAGGTAAAGATAGTTGGTGTGAGCTGGCCACTCGGCGGCCACGGTGTCAATCTGTTTGACCACTGGAAGAATCTTCCAGTCACGTCTCAGCTTCCTCACGGCCAGCTCAGTGCTGCAGCAGGGGAAAGAGCAGATTTAGCAGTCCCATATTAACTATTCTTTGTAAAAAAAAACAAAGTCTAGAAATTTACAGTTGTGAGTTTCGGCATTAGCAGTTTTTCTGAGTACCTTTGCACAGCTTGGGCGATTTGTTTGTCGGAGAATCCCAGCTGCTTGGCTTTCCTCATGACCTCAGGTGGCATGGCACTCTCATCCTGATTATACGCCTTTAGAAGTTTCTCATGGTCTGCAATGTTCTTCATCTTGTGCAGAAACCAGTGGTCTATCTTGGTCAGCTCGTAAAGCCGCTCAACAGTGTAGCCGGCATGCAGGGCAGCTGCCAGAACAAAGATGCGCTTGTCTGTGGGTGTCTGCAACTCCTTGGATATGGGAAAATAACATTTTGGTTTTCATAGGTTTTTAATCAGCTTGTTGCAAAAAACATGGGAGTGGGATGGTAGATGTGTGACTTCATTACAGACCTCTTCGGACACTGGTTTGATGGTGTGGTCGAAACCAACGCAGTTCTCATCCACCATTCTCAAAGCTTTCTGGAAGGCCTCTTCAAAGCTGCGGCCAATGGCCATCACTTCTCCTGAGATGAAAGAGTGCTGAATGAGATCACAACACACTGGATATGCGAGTTCAAAAAAATATAACACCTAGTACACACCTTCTGAACACTATGTTTACATTTAGTCATTTAGCAGATGCTTTTATCCAAAGCGACTAACAAATGAGGACAATGGAAGCAATCAAAAACAACAAAAGAGCAATGATCTATAAGTGCTATAACAAGTCTCAGTTAGCTTAAACAGTACATGTAGCAAGGGCTTTTAAATAATATAATAAAAAGAAAACAGATCGAATAGAAAAAGAATAGAGCAAGATAGTGTTAGAGGTCTTTTTATAATTGTATAATAAATGATAAGAAAATAGAATACAAAAAAATTAGAAAAGGTAGTTAGATTTAACACTAGTATTTGTTCAAATTTTAAATCTTTTATTGTAATATTTCCATTTCCATTTTATTTTTTAGATTAGGTTTTAGTAATTATGTGTATTTATAATTCTATTTTTTATATTTCTATTTAGTTACAAAAATTTGATGTAATAAAATGACTGAAACTGATTTTTTTATGTAATCTAATATTTACATTCAATTTTATTTCAGTTCAAGACAATTTTGCATAGTTTTAGTTAACAATCACACTGGTTTGAGAATTACAATATACAGATTTCTCATGCAGTTCATTTTTTTTTTTTTAGGAGGCTCACCGACACTCTTCATGGAACTGCCAATTTTAGTGCTGACTCTGAGGAACTTGCTCAAATCCCAACGAGGAACCTTCACCACACAGTAATCCAGACTGGGCTCAAAGTTGGCTGTTGTGGAATTAGTCACTGAATTCCTGGAAAACAGGGACTTTTAAGCAACCTTGAAAAGAACAACACTTAAGTGTACAATTACTTTTCTATATAATAGCGAATTTCAATGAAAGAGCTCACTTGAGCATGGGCAGAGGGATTCCTAAACCGAGCTTAGCGGCCACATAGGCCAGTGGATAACCTGTGGCCTTACTGGCCAACGCAGAGCTTCGTGAAAGACGAGCATTGACTTCAATTATGTAATACTGTCAGGACACAAAGAATGGGATTATGGCTTGATCACTGCTTCCCGAGACTAATTTTTCCTAGTTGATAAAACTGACCGAATTACCTGCTCAGATTCAGGATTTAGAGCATACTGAATGTTGCACTCTCCCACAATGCCCAAGTGGCGAATAACTTTGATGGCCGTGTTTCTCAGCATATTGTATTCATAGTCATTCAGTGTCTGACTAGGAGCAACCACTATGGACTCCCCAGTGTGGATTCCTAGAGGATCAACATTCTCCATGTTACAAACCTAATTGAAAAAACAAAATCTAATTAGAAGAGAACAAATGGTTAAACATACTGGTAAAAATGTGAAGGTACGTAGGTATAAATAAATACGTCAGTTTAAATGGGAAATCACAGCTCTAGGTGCTTCATACCGTAATGCAATTGTCATAGGCGTCCCGCACCACTTCATACTCTATTTCCTTCCAGCCTTTAAGTGATTTGTCAACCAGGACTTGTGATGTGTGGGCAAAGGCCTGGGTGACCAATGTGATCATCTCCTCTCTGTTATTAGCAAAGCCTGAACCCAATCCACCAAGGGCAAAAGCAGACCGGACTAGAACGGGATAGCCGAGTCTTTCAGCAGCAGTCACTGCCTATAGAAATCACATAAAATTTTGGACCATATAGATAAAAAAATACAAATAAGAGCCATATATATATATATATATATATATTAGTGGTGGGCCGTTATCGGCGTATCGTGCGTCAACTTGAGACTCTTATTGGGCGATTAAAAAAAAATATCGCCGTTAATCTATTCTCAAAATTGGGTTGGGAGCTGGGTCTATACTAAGCAAGCTTTGATGACTTTCTCCTTGATATTTTATATAACCGACTGGCTGAGGCCAGCCTAAAAATGCTCGAAAAAACTCAAGTTATTTCTTAAGTAAAAGTAAACAGTTGAGGAAAAAAATGCGATGTGTATTATATTGGTTGCGTTCATCGTCTCTTAAAGTGACCGCGCCTAATTTAGCTACTGGCTGCTGTAATGTTAATCCAAGAAAATGAAAATAAAAATCACTCACTGCTCTTGACTGAATTACTTTGAATAATTTTTGGTTTGACTGTTAAAACTACAGACACCAGATATAATTTTTGATATATATAGAAAAACTGTAATAATGTGAGAAATGTTGAAGGTGTCTGTATATTTCATTTTTACATTGAAGACTATCCAGTGCTATTTTACATTTAATTATTTGGTTTCTGTACCTTGACACCTACAAACTTGAAACAAACTTAAACATTGTGTAAATAGCACAAATAAATAAAAATAAACGAACATACAAATTAAACAATTTCAAACAGGGCCCACTGGCACAACTTTCACCGGGTCCCGCTGACCCCAGCTACGGCCCTGCTCACGCCTGTTTCACACATACTCCGTCTGCAGTGCGTATGCAGTCCGTGTGAGTAACGTATGTGGTGCAGCACGGACTCTATGTGCTTTCACACAGGACTCGTTTGCAGTTCGCTACGGAGTACCTAAACGATCGCTGCACTGCTGCAGACGCAACGTTCCTGCAACTGGAATCCGTTAACATTGGTTAAAAAATATGCAACGCATACGCACTGGAGACGGAGTATGTGTGAAACAGGCGTAAGGTTGTTTGCACCTTTTGGAATGTGGAATTAGTTTACAGCTTTTTCAAGCACTTTGTGATGCATTGGAAACAGGAGATGAGCCCCTTTTCTAATGCACCACCTAGCTTGAGAAACCCCTTCTCAAAGACTTACTGTTTGTCAATTTTATTTTGGTAACACACATAGTCTGAATGCCTTCGGCAGAATTCGAATGAGCCATTTTAATCTAGATTAATTTCAAGATCACAGTGAGATTAATCTAGATTAAAATATTAATCTATGCCCACCACTAATATATATATATATATATATATATATATATATATATATATATATATATATATATATATATATATATATATATATATGTGTGTGTGTGTGTGTGTGTGTGTGTGTGTGTGTAGCGGAAGTGAGAGAAAAGTGTTTATTAAATTTGAAATATGGATATTTTTCCAACAGAAATGCAAGGAATTGCTCCTGGAGCCGTGTGAGGTATGTTTTATCATGGATGTGTGCGCTTTATTTAACATCTTTTGGACTGTTGAACAGAAACACCATGATAATGGTTGGAATAGCCAATAGACAATTTTTTATATAAATCCAATTGGATTCATCTGAAACAAGAAAGTCATATACACCTAGGAGGCCTCAAGGGTGAAAATAATTAAAAAGTAGTCTGATTATATTACCTAAAATGTGTAATGTAATGAAATACATTAACTACAACTGTCATGTAATTTGGAAGGGATTTATATTTTTACATTTCAGATGCCCTGATTTGTACAGTAGAGTAATGAGCTGACCTGTTCAACG
Source organism: Carassius carassius (assembly GCF_963082965.1). Classification (NCBI taxonomy): domain Eukaryota; kingdom Metazoa; phylum Chordata; class Actinopteri; order Cypriniformes; family Cyprinidae; genus Carassius; species Carassius carassius. The sequence continues at coordinate 6,935,860 of NC_081781.1, read as the reverse complement.
GACATGGCTGCTTCACTGGGGGCAACATGCTCATTGATTTCCTCCATCTTCTCCACAAAGATCTTTCTGTCTTCAGTCATCTCTATTGAGGCCACTGGGGTTCCAAGCACACGAACTTTGTATTTTTCCAGGACTCCTTGCTTAGTGAGCTCCACACCACAATTCAGGGCTGTCTGACCACCGAATGTGAGCAACACCCCATCTGGACGCTCATTCTTTATCACCTATTTGAAGGACAGCAGGATGAACATTTAAATTTCTGACGTAAAAGGCTGAACCATGTGTTTTAAAGCATTTAATTCAGTTTTCAAGATCTGTCAAGAAAACTAGGCCACGTAAATTACTTTGGAATGGACAGCTTCCTACTTACCTGTGTGACATACTCTGGTGTAATAGGGAGGAAGTAAACTTTGTCTGCCAGGCCCTTTGAGGTCTGTACTGTGGCAATGTTCGGGTTGATGAGAACGGTTTGGATGTTCTCTTCTTTCAGAGCTTTTATAGCCTGAGAAAAAAAAAAATAATTTGGAAAAAATTGCTTACATTTACTTTAGCTTAACTTATTACACCAATGATTAGATTTTTTCCAAAAATGTTGGCTTTCCACTAGCCGATTGTTTATAAGATTCAGTCGTAAGCTTCATGTACTCTAAGATCAAGCAAGTTTAAAATTAATACACGAGGGGCGCTAGCGAGCAGGCGATGGAATAGAACGTGTTTAGCCAGGGCCGGCTCTAGGTTATTTGGTGCCCAAGGCGAGAGATTGTAAATCTAGTAAAAGAAATGGACAAATACAAGCAGTGTGTGGACAGTGCACAGTAAAAGTGTACAGCGTGTGCACAGCTTTCATAATACGATACATACATTTAATTAACTTTTTTTTTTTTAATTCTGCAATTTTGCGCCCCGTCCAGCAGATGGCGCCCCAGGCGGCCGCCTGTGTCGCCTGTCGGCAAAGCCGGCCCTGTGTTTAGCTGAGCTCCTGCCTAATTTTTATCTAAGTTTGCATTTTAAACAACATATCTTCTTCAATTATCCCCAGCGTGATTTATAGTATATTCCTGAACACGCAGTGGGCAATGATCGAACCTCGGAAAGAGTGATGGCCTCTAAACTCCGGAAATATAAATACAAAGGATCCTGCGATTCTAGGCCCGACACTCCCTCGACGCAGTGACCACACCGAATCCACCAGACATGACCGATATGGAAGAATTGAAGCTACAGATCCTGACATCTTTAAAAGCAGATATTTCTGTAGTGATAAGAACTGAACTTAAGAACTCCCTCGCTGACGATTTCAACTTTCTAAAGAGCGAGCTGCAAGCTGTCAGAACAGAAATTGCAAACAATGCGACGCTAATGCGCACTGACATTGAACAAATGAAAACTACCATTAAAGATATGGAAGGCAGTATGTCAATGTGGACGGATGAAGTGAACGAACTACAAGCCGTGGTAGGTACTTTAAAATCGGAATTGAAAGAGCTGCGAGGCAAATCCGAAGACATGGAGGGGAGGATGCGGAGGTGCAATATTCTAATCACGGGGGTCGCTGAGGGACCGGAATCGGCTGCCACGCAGTCGGTCTCTAAATTACTATCTGAGGTGCTGAAACTGGATAAAGAAGTTCTGGTGGACCGGTCGCATCGTGGTCTGAGACCGTTGATCCCCGGAGGGAAACCACGGGTGATAGTAGCAAAGTTACATTACTATCAGGATTGCGTCGAGGTCCTGCGTCAAGCACGCAATCAGGCTCCGCTCCAGCTCAACGGAAATTCCATCTCAATATTCCCAGATTACACTGCTAGTGTAGCCAAAGCACGGGCCGCATTCACGGACGTCAGGAATCTATTACGAGAGCAACGAGGTGTTCGATATGGCCTGCTGTTTCCTGCTCGGTTACGGATCACTCACAATGGCGCGGATAGATAATTCCTGGTTTTTGTTTTGCGATGACTGTTGTCATTAATGTTGTTGTCTCGGTCAGGACAAATTGAGTAGGAGCTCTGGCTCTGCTTAGCTTAGTTTGCTTTAAGAGCTACCCGGACAAGCACATAATGTGTAGACTCAGTTTTGGGGGGTTCCTGGTTCATCATGTTCATGTTGATGACAAAGGTAGGGGTAATGTCAGACCATTTTCTTTTTTTTAATATTTCTTAAAAGTATATGGTCCAATATTGAAGTCAATTTACATCAGGATATATAATTGTAACATTTTGTTCGCTCCATATGACCAATATTAATATTTCTTCTCAAGTAAATGGTTGTTCAGTTAAACTGGTGAGCTCGAATGTTAAATCTCTCAACCACCCTGTAAAACGTAAAAAAGTGTTTGCTCATTTAAAAGATCTTAAGACTGATATTGCATTTCTTCAGGAGACGCATTTACGCGTCTCTTATCATTGCCGGCTTAGAAATAAGTGGGTGGGTCAGACATTTCACTCCAGCTTTAAATCTAAGGCTAGAGGTGTGGCGATAGTTCTCAGTAAAAATATACACTTTGTAGCGACAAGTATTGAATCTGATCCGGATGGACGCTTTCTAATCGTGGTGGGACATTTGTATGGGCTCCCTGTTATTTTAGCCAACATTTATTAGACTCCTTTCTTAGTGTAAATATGACTCCGGGAATGGCTGTGTCAACTATATGGGAAGCGTTGAAGGCATATTTGAGAGGCCAAATTATCTCATATTGTGCAGGTCAGAGCAAAACCAGAAAGGATAAATTAAAGAAATGGACTGATCAGATCTAAGAACTCGACTCTTTGAATAGCTTTTCACCATCCTCAGTGAGACTAAAACAAAGAATGTTATTACAAACTGAATTCAATTTGCTGACAACTAAACAGGCAGAATACCTTATCTCTAAATTGAGGTTTAATTTTTATGAGAATGGGGAAAAGACTGGGAATCTTCTGGCTCATCAGTTGCGACAGCAATCAGCTCATCATATTATTTCGGAGATATGTGATGATCAAGGCCTGAAGCACAGGGATAGTACAGAGGTTAATTCTTGTTTTTATCAATTTTATCAGTCGTTATATACCTCAGACCCACCCTCTGACCTGTTGACTTTAGAAGACTTTTTTAGGAAACTTTACACACCATTGATAGACCCGGAAAAAGCTGCGCATCTTGACTCACCAATTACAATCTCAGAAATAGAAGCAGCAATCAGAAGTATACAGACCGGCAAAACCCCAGGTCCAGATGGATATCCGACTGAATTCTTAAAAAGATTCTCTACTCAACTTTCCCCATTATTGCTATCTGTCTTTGAAGAATCCTTGTTATCTCACCCTTTACCATGTACTATGCGTCAAGCAGTTATTTCTCTGATTCTTAAAAAGGAGAAAGATCCCTTAGAATGTGGCTCTTACCGCCCGATTTCGCTTTTGAATACTGATACTAAGAGCTTAGCCAAGGTCCTGGCCCCACGACTGGAGGATGCTCTTCCAGCCATCATTTCACCTGACCAAACTGGCTTTATTAAAAGCCGACACTCCTTCTTTAATACCAGACGTCTTGCTAATATAATTTATGGCCCCTCTCCGACTAATACTTCAGAAGTTATTCTATCGCTTGACGCGTTTGACCAAGTGAAATGGGATTTTCTCTTCTTTACTCTTAAAAAGTTTGTTTTCGGATCTAGCTTTATATCTTGGATTAAACTTTTATATTCAGCCCCATTGGCTGCGGTACGTACTAATAAGAACATATCACCTTTTTTTGAGCTAAAACGTGGTACAAGGCAGGGCTGTCCTCTATCGCCACTCCTCTTTGCAATTGCAATTGAACCCCTAGCCATAGCCTTGAGGATTTCTACTAATGTCAAGGGGATGTGGAGGGGGGATTTTGAACACAAAGTATGTCTATATGAGGACGATATGTTGTTGTACATTTCTGACCCATCATCAAGTCTTCCGAATTTGTTAAATTTACTTAATGAATTTGGTCAGCTGTCTGGTTATAAAGTAAATTATCAAAAGAGTGAACTTATGGCAATTGGCCCCATGACTCCAGACTTGCTCTCTTTTTCAATACCTTTTAAAATCACTACGACAAAATTTAAATATTTGGGGATCTGGTTTACGAAAAACTTCAAAGAGCTTTATAAAGCCAATTATCAACCTCTTTTAGCTAGTATGAAGTAGGATTTTGAAAGGTGGGACTCTTTGCACCTTTCCCTAGGTGGAAGGATTAACATAATTAAGATGACTGTTTTGCCCAAGTTTTTATACATTTCCCAATGTTTACCAATTTCTCTAACAAAATCTTTTTTTTGTAATTTAAATACTCAAATTACAAGGTTTATTTGAAATAAAAAACGCCCTAGAGCAATGGATAAAGTATTACAAAGGCCCCGCAGTTTAGGTGGTCTTGCCTTTCCTAACTTTTTATATTATTACTGGTCGGTAAATATGAGAGCAATTCTATACTTACTGGGGGAAGATGAGAAAGCAAGCTAAGCACAGATGGAGAAATCATCCATCCGATACAACCCTCTATCAGTATTGTGCTCTAGGCTGCCACTGGCACATTCAATATCTAACCTTACACTCTCCCCAGTTGTACTACAAGCTATAAAAATTTGGTTCCAGTTTAGACGTCATTTTGCACCTAACAACCTTCCGCTTCCCTCACCTGTTGTACAGAACCACATATTTACTCCTATGACAGATGCAGCGTTTGATATATGGTCAAAAAAGTGGCATTAGGTCATTACATGATTTGTACTTCAATGACACATTTGCCTCTTTTGAACAGTTAGTCCAAAAATTTACTATTCCTCATACACACTTTTTTAGGTATTTACAACTTAGAAGCTTTGTGTCATCAAATTCAAACTGTTTCCCTCATTGTCCCGCTCCATCTCTCATTGATTCTATTCTCGAATACAGGTGTGGAGAAAAACAGTCCATAAGTAAAGTGTATGGACTACTTAATCTACACAATCTGATTGCCTTAGAATCTTTAAAACAAAAATGGGAAAAAGAAATTGAGGATCAGCTACCAGACGATGTGTGGCAGGAAGCAATCCGGAGAATACACTCATCCTCTATAAGCCTCAGGCACACGATTGTCCAGTTTAAAATTGTACATCGTCTCCATTGGTCCAAGGACAGATTGGCTAAATTTAAAAGCGATGTAGACCCTAACTGTGACCGATGTAAACAAGCTCCTGCTACTTTATTTCATATGTTTTGGTCATGTCCGAAATTGCTAGAATACTGGGGCCAAATTTTTGAGACCTTTTCTAAAATGTTTGGTAAATTTATTGCTCCAGACATATCGACAGCAATATTTGGAGCTGCTAGTCAAGATAATAATCTAAGTAGATCCCAGTCTGATGTTATTGCTTTTTGTATACTTCTTGCTAGAAGGCTAATTTTGTACAAATGGAAAGACTCTTCACCTCCGACATATGGACATTTGATTAAAGATGTGATGTATAACATACAATTGGAAAAGCTGCGGTGTTCTATGAATGGGTCAAATAAGAGATTTCTTATCACCTGGCAACCTTTGCTGACCTTTGTGGAGAACACTTCTGCTAAAAAATTATTCTGAATGTACATGTTTGTATATTATTATTATTGTATTTTTATTTGTTATATATATATATATATATATATATATATATATATATATATATATATATATATTTTTTTTTTTTTTTTTTGGTATGGCTGTTACATGGGGTTGGGTGGGATGGGGGGGGGTTCTTATCTGTTCTGTTTAATGTATTTGTTTTTCAGTATCATTTGTTAAAATAAAAATAAACATTGAGAAAAAAATGATAATAATTAATACACGAAACTGATCAAATACTACAACCACTTCTACTACTATGAATAGTAATAATCAGCTAAACATTTGAGATGCCACCCTTAATTCCACACTCCAAACACTCTTCTCCTTTGAAAAATCACCTGAGATCCAGAATAGTCAAACTCTCCAGCCTGTCCAATGGAAAGCCCTCCTGAACCTAGAACCAAAACTTTACGAGGTCGAACAAATGCTTCCGGGTCAGGAGATCCAGGAAAAGTGAGCTGCTCTGTTAATCTTTGCTTAACTGCAAAAATAAAAAGAGTTTAGTAATTAGTTGTGTCAACAGAATCACAACACATCAGACATAATGTATTTACAGTAAACATATGACAAAAATGTAAATAATCCTACAAGAACAAGTGTACATCATAACAGATCACCTGTTTTTCCAGTTTTGCCCTCTTTAGCATCTTTGACTGTATCCAGAAACACATCAAAGAGACCAACAAGGTCTGCTGGGCCTGCCATGTGTTCAGGATGGAACTGGACACTGAAAATGAGAAGAAAGGATATATAAATTATCACCACCAACTTAATACAACATTTAAAAGCATTTACGCCCATTGATACTGTATTTATGTAAACAAGACACAAATGAACGCCAACCTGAAGAGTGGTTTGTGGTTGTGAACGATGCCCTCACTGGTTTTGTCATTGGCATTGGTGAAGAGCACATCCCAGTCTTCTGGGAGAGTTTTGGGATCCACAGCAAACCCATGATTCTGAGAGGTAATGAAACAACGATTTGTTCCTTTATGGATGCAGGGTTGGTTATGGCCACGATTACCATACCTGAAATACACAAGGACCATGAATGAAGATTCACAATGAATCAAACTCAGACATAAACCATATCTGAATTAATCCGCTGACTGTTCTCTTCTGAAGAAAGGCCTGTTGACTGGCATCTCACCCGGCCTTGAGCACAAGCAAAACAAAGCAACTATCCCAGGACTCTTGGAAAAACACTACCGCTTATCCCAGGAGCAGACTGGCCTACCCCAGCAACTAGATATCACACCATGCTGCTGCTCCTTGATAACTGGAATGGCATGGGAAGACCAAGGAGCCAGCCTTTTATTCCCCTACAAACCCTTTAATCCACTAACCATGAAGTGATGCTGTCTGGTTTAAATCACACAGCAAAACATCCTACTATTATTATTATGCTCTATCTTTAGCTTGTTTTAATGTTTTTTGTGTTTCAGTGGGCTTCAATGTTGACTGGTTCCCAACATCTCAAAATGTCTCCTTTTGTGTTCCACAGCATAAAAATGCATCCGGGTTTGGAAAAAGGATAAGCACATGACAGAACTTTCATTTTTGAGTGACCTATCCTAAAGGAATGTGCTTCAGAAGTCTGCAGAAAGTGACAAGAACGAACAAATTGCTTACTTCATTTTGTATGTCTTTGCACCAATGACCAAAGATAGAAGCTGATGGCCCAGACAAATCCCAAAGACAGGTTTGGGATTCTCCACACATGCCACCTTCCGTACATTCTCTACAGTCTCCTTACAGTACTCAGGATTACCAGGACCATTGCTGATGAACAAACCATCAAAATCTAAAGAAACGGAAACACAGTGATATCATTTTTTCGACAGATTTTTTAAAATTACCATTAGCATTTACAGGCGGGTTTTCTAACCATGTAAAAAAAGTTCTAAACCTGAAACAGTATAGTACCATGCATCTTTATAAATACATTTAAAAAACAACAACAACACATCCTTCAGTAACATGTGCCATGGCTCACCATTGCTATCTAGAGGATAATCCCAGGGGACAACGGAGACCCGGGCACCTCTCTGGCAAAGGCATCTGATTTGGTTGTACTTGATGCCGCAGTCTATGGCAGTGATTCTCACTGTGCCCTCTGGATTAAAAACTTTTGGTTCCTGTTGAATCAGGTGTAAATAAGAAATAAGCTGTCATTACACAACAATAATCACATTAGAAGTAATCTAAGAACATCAAGAAACTTACTTTCATGGAAACTTCTTTAACAAGATTGTGGGTGTCTGGATTGTCAAATGGAACGTCATTGGCTGAAGTTCCTTCCAACATGAGTTTCCCCAACATTGTTCCCTTTTCTCTGATCTTTTTGGTCAAGCTTCGAGTGTCAACACCTGATTTCATGGGAATTTACTTTATAATGCATAAATCAAAACCAATTTTTGGTAAAGAAGAACTTGCACTGACTGACCTTCAAGCCCAGGGATGCCTTGCTCTCGGAGCCACTGATCCAGGGACTTGGCGGAGCTCCAGTGACTGGGATTCTCAGAGAGCTCCCCAACAATAAGAGCAGCGGCATGGATTTTGGAAGATTCAAACCACTAGACCACAAAAAAAGAATATTTAGAACACATCGAACCAGTAGTATTAGAACAACCTGCTTTAGAAGAAATATTACATATTAAAAGTGTATGTGGATACAAGAAAGGAAAAACACCTTGCGGAGTCCAAACTCTCCATCTTCATCTTTAGGAACACCATAATTACCAATCAGCGGATACGTCAGAGTTAGTATTTGGGACTTGTAAGAGGGATCTGTGAGAGCCTCTGGATAACCCACCATTCCTGTCTGGAAAACTGAGGACACACAATACATGACTTAGTAATTTACTTAATATTTTCTAGTAATTGCAAGGGCATTAGATGTAATATTTAACTTTTTATTATATTTAATTGCATTTATAGAATATGCACAGGGTGCCTATTAAGCTTCATCTTTAATAAATAAATAAATATATTGGATAAATATACAATGTAAAAAAAATAAAAAAGGAAACCATTTATACCTGTCAAACTTTTTAAAATTCCAAAGACCCCCCCCCACTCCCTCTCTCCCCTTTTATGTGTACCATGTCAATTTTCCACCATAAGTGATTTACAGTGATTATGGTGTAACTTAATAGACATAGACCAATTTCACCCATTATTGCAAATAATACTCTAATTTAGCATTTGTAGAGAAAAATTAATTTTCTGACACATACAAAAAGTGTTGCTGAAAATGTGTCCGTGAAAACTCTATTAAACCCCGATCAACTTTGCTAAACTATTTTTTTTAGTAAGCTAACATTTGCTGACTGTTTTTTTATATTGACAAACTTTTAAAATTAATGATGACTACAGCTAACTGTAGACATAATACAGTCTATGCATAAAACGCATAATAAAATCAATTATATGGCAAGACAAATGTTCACTTAATTTTGTCTAACGATTTACGACGCTAAACCATAAAATAAACTTTTTTGTATGTATTCATTTATTTGTTACTGAGCCGAGAATGAACCTAACGATGTCTGGGATGTCAGTAATGTGTTACACATGCCCTAGGAAGTGGCTACTGGCAAGTGTTCACTTTTAAACCTTTAGCGGGAAATCAGACACGTGTAACTTCTTGAAATTCAGTTACACATTTATAAGTCGCGCTTTCCGTTTAGAGAAAACAGGACAAGTGCGTGATAAGGAGCAGTGGCATAAAACAGGGCCAAGGAACACATATTTCCAGTAACGTTACATTTTATTTGATTTCACTTACCAACTTCACCAGACACAGAGGACACGGCACCGAACAAACGGCCTTTAAACGTTGTCCCGTCCTCCAATACTAAAGATGCCATTTTCAGCAACATAGCTGTTAGTAGGCTACTTCTAAACGCAAACAAAATTTCAGAGAATATCTAGCTCTTAAAAGTATGTCAGCCGAACTAGGTGCAACGCTCAACTATGTTTTCCCTTTTCGCCGATGTTCCCACGTGAAAACCACGCTGCTCAAGGTGATGTTTACCCGAATGCGGATTAAATATATGCGATCTCAGATATTGCTGTCAAATATCGTGCAGTCCTAATGTAGAAGAATCTCACTGGCCGATTGCGATGTTACAGGCTCTGGTTAGTAGAGATAATAGTCCATGCTCTGCTCCAGTCACAGAAGCGTGGAGCCATGTGTGGGGAACTTCTATTTGGTTTTATTAGCTGAAAAATCACTGCGCGTCAGAGAGGAGGAGGAAGAGGCCTGCTCTAGGCTTTATTCACAATCTTTTTTAAAATGCTTTATTTTTCATTTTCTTTAATTTTTCATTTTCTCATTTTCATTTTCGTTTTAAAAATGAACAATTCATAACAACAATAAAATGTTTCTAGTGTGTTTTACCTCAAAGGATGAAATTATATTGTATATTTATAACCACACTAATTAAAATCAGAAAAAGTAATATAATAGATATAATGCCACACTCAAATTTACATTTTCTCACCTTCAGACCATAGATGAGTTTGTTTCTTCATCTGAACAAGTTTGGAGAAATTTTGTATTACATCACTTGCTCACTAATGGTTCCTCTACAGTTAATGGGTGCCATCATAATGAGAGTCCAAACAGCTAATAAGGAGATCACAATAATCCACAAGTAATCCACACAACTCCAGTCCTCCTTGTGAAGTGAAATGCTGAGCTTGTAAGAAACACATGTATTATTAAGACAATTTTAACTTCCAATCATTGCTCCTGGCTAAAATTCTAAAGCCTCCCTTTGCTTTCTCCAGTGAAAAAAATAATCTTGTCTGAATCAGGAGAGAAATATGCAAAGACCAAGCACCATTTACATGCGAAAACAGTACTAAACAGTTCTAAACAAATATGTTGGTGGATTTTAATGTGAGAGGACATGCAACTTTTCATTTCACAAATCTCTAATTGATGGACAGGAGTCATGTGGATTACTTGTTTATAGTGATCTCTATTTGGACTCTCATTTCGACAGCACCCATTCACTTGGTGAGAGATCTAAGTGTAATGCTACATTTCTCTAAATTTGTTACGATGTAGAAACAAACTCATCTGCACTTAGATGGTATAAACTTGGGTAGAGTACATTTTCAGAAAATTTCCATTTAGGGGTAAACTATTCCTTTAAACTGAGCAGAAATGTATGTGTTACAGACCATGGAACAAATGTGTATGTATATACATATATTAAAAAGGGAATATTTGAATTTGCTATTGGATTTGAGAAAAAAAATGAACCCCAGAGAGAGAGGGCAAAAAAAATATTTTATTCACAGTTCTATAATTATTTCACCCAGGTAAACTTAAGTAGACTGATATTACTCATACATTTAAGATCACTTTTGATTTACACGTTTGTTTGTTTTTTTGCTAGTTGTAATAGATAAGAGTGGTTTGTGGATCACTGACACTGTCATTTCGTTGGCGCTGAGGCTTTTTGTAGTTGATAATGGGTACAGGAACCCCTCTGAAATGATCCATCAGATCCATCCCACCAATGAAGTTCGCAAAGATGATGCCCAGTTTGGCAGACATGAGACTGCAAGAACAGGTCAAGTTAATATTTGGTTAAATTAGATCTTGTCCATTGGTTTTGTGCCATATTGAAACTATTGAGATGTATTACATTTAATACATATAATTACTTAATCAATAAATGTTGATTAATAAACTGAATTTAAATCTACATTAACAAGCATTTAGAGGCCTAAAATACCTCTTAAGTGCCATCAAGAAATGTAGCCTTGATGGTAACAGTAAATACATCTTCTCCTGTTGTATTGCATCCACTATTTGTTTTGCTACATATCTCTGATCCAAGATTGGAAGAAAGGATGGTCTCCTTAGCAAAGGTAGAATATCAATGTTACTGCATGACCAAGGGCACAAATTTCTAATGAGGTTTCTTATGGAAACTGTATTGACTTACTTTGTTTGAAATCCCCTAAATATTTTTGTATTTATTAGATAGGGACACACTATTGTCGTTTTGATTCCTTCCTTTTTAAGGACAAGCAGCTCCAGTGCAACAGATTCTGCAAAGCTCACTGCTGCAGACTTGCTTGCACAATAGTCTGTGGATAAAATGTGTTAGCAATTCTAATTTAATAATGAATTTAGGACAGTGCATATTCATGATTTAGTGTTGCACAGTGACAGTGTCTCTGAAATCCCTTTATAAATGTACCTGCAAGGCCGTTCATTGCAAACAACCCTCCATGGCATGCCACACAGACCAGATGCCCATGGTTTCGTTGCAACATAGCTGGGAGAAATGCCTTGTAAGTCTGTGAATGCACATATCAGGATGTTTTTGAGATAACAGTAAGCTTACTGTTCTCATAACATAAAAACGGGTATAAGGAATGTACACTGTGCAGAAAACCCTGAATTACTTTTTCTAACCCAGAAATGAGCAGCAACATTGACCCTAAGTGTTCTATCCACCAGATTGTCAGGGGCTTCAACGAAACTGTATTTCCCTGTTACCATACCTGCATTGTTCACCAAAATTGACACATCTCCAACCTCCCTTTTAACCTGTCGAAATGTTTTTAGTACATGAAAATGTCTGGAAGGACACCTTACTCACCCCTCACAAAAATGTATATTTGTAATATAAAAACAGATGTAATTTACATAGTTGCAATGCTGGGAATTATTCATTTAATAACTATTTACCAGTTCAGCAACTCTGTAGACATCACTTCTACTGCTGCAGTCACAGGTATAGGCATACACACGCACATCCAATATTTGCTTTAATTCTATGGCTGTCCTGTCCAGTGCATCTGAGTTGATATCCCATAAGACTAATGTTGCTATTAGGTGGCCAAGTTCTTTGGCAATCAGCTTTCCAATCCCATTTGCAGCTCCAGTCACCAAGACTATCTCTCCCTCAACATCTTTCTTGCAATGTGGAATAAAGAGTCGAACAAAGGCTTCAAAAAAGTAAAAGACCGCTCCAACCATGAGCTCAAAAATTTATTTTATGAACCAGAGGTTGCGCAGTACCCTCTCAAAGCTCTCAATAACCTGGTTATGCATGTCCCCGGTCTAGTCGGCACAGAAGCGAATTATTCCTCATGTGTTTGTTTTCACATAGCTGTTTTGGGGATTCTTTTCCTTGAACCGGTTTCAGTAAGTCTGGATCCTAGGAACAGCTTGTTCCAGTGGTTCTGTATGTCAAAGCCCCATCTGTTAGTTTCCAGTCACAATGGTGTTTGACCTGTCACCTAGAGTACATTAGTGTAGTTAATTTTAGATGTTGCTATTGAAGCATGTGGTCACAGTTTTATGTCATGATGATTTTATTATGAGGAATTATTTGTGGGATTATTAAATGTCTGTATTAAAACTAATGGTGTTATTTGTATGATACTTTAATGTCCCTTACGAAAATCAACAACGGTTTTATGTAACGTATTTTACGATTTAAGTTATATAATTTACAACGGTAACCATGTTTTGTATTTTGATGTTGTTGTTGTTTTATGTGTTTTCAGTTTTTTTTTTACCAGTTGATAACTACAATATTACTAACGTTACACGGTTAAACTGTGGTTAGTGTAGTAGTGAAACCATGGTTAATCTTGTGGTTAGCATAATAACTTAGTTGTAAAACCATGGTTAATTTTTGTAGATCAACACACGCGCATGTATATGTATGTATATACAAAACAAAAAATTTACAACATTTTATGATCTACTTTATATACTACTCTACTATAAGCTTAAACCAGGAAGGGGATGTAGCTCAGTGGTAGAGCGCATGCTTTGCATGTATGAGGCCCCGGGTTCAATCCCCGGCATCTCCATAAAAATTTTATTATATTCATCGTATTATAGCATTGTTAAACACTGTCACCGTAAAGTACTTTTGATTAAAAAATATATATATATTTTGAAAAAATAGATCAGTGACAGCAGTACACTATTTCATACACGCATTGTGTCGTTCTACGTAACTACGTCATACGTTCTTTCCTTGGCGACGGTAACCAGGGAGAAAGCTATGTTTACCAAAATGTCTGCAGCCTGACAACTATTACCAATAACGTGGCTATATCAAGAAATACGTCCGTATAACTCCGCCAAATCTTTTATAAAAGTGAAGCATGCAGCTAAAGTATCTGAAGACTCTTCTAACTCCTCAGGTAAATATGCTTACCACGTTATTTAGCGACGCTAGCTAACTAGCTCATGGCAGTCCGCTATCTGTAGGCATTATAACGCATCTTAGCTTAGCAATACTAGGATGCTTAAGTATCTTGCCAGATTTCAGCTCATGCATTTACGTTGTGCAAAGAAACAGTAGAAATCACATTCCGAATGTCAGCAAACGACGTCGTGTTGTCTCTAACGTCTCTAATGTCTTTTCTTTAGGATGGAGCTGCTAAAGTCACCTGTATGGCTTGGGCTCCTAACAATGCAAAGTTTGCAGTGTGCACTATTGATAGAGTGGTTATACTGTATGATGAGCAAGGAGAGAAACGAGACAGATTTACTACAAAACCTGCAGACCCCAAAGTAAGTAATCAGTGAATTATTGAATTGATATTAAATCCTCAAAATAAATGCTGTAGTCTACCAGTGCTATATATAATTTCTTAGTACTTCAAGAAAAGGTGACGTTATGAAGTTATGATTTTGCAATTTGTTGCAGTATGGAAAGAAAACCTATGTGGTCAAGTCCATGGCATTTTCTCCCGATTCAACCAAGATAGCAGTGGCTCAGACAGACAATATTATATTTGTTTACAAAATAGGGGAGGAATGGTAGGTATCTCAGAATGCTTACATACAAGTATAATTTGCATTATTGTATTATTTCATATTTCTAATATTATGTTTTATGTCCCAGGGGAGATAAAAAGGTTATTTGCAACAAATTTATTCAAACAGTAAGTATTTTGATGATAAATATGATGCTCCATACCATTAGGCAGAAGTGTCATATATTGTGTGCATTAACTTTGGTTTTGTTCTCTAGAGTGCTGTAACATGTCTTGTTTGGCCGTCAGAGCACACAGTAATATTTGGACTAGCAGAGGGAAAAGTAAGTGTGGCACATTTTCTATGCTTTAAACCGTAAGCTGATTTTTCTATTTTGTGAGTGTTTTTTTATGTTAAATGCAGGTTCGACAAGCCAGTACAAAAACAAGCAAGTCCTCCACGATCTACGGAACGGACTCTTATGTTGTCTCACTAACGACAAAGTATGTATTAAAATCCTGACTATTATTTTTATACTTTTAGTTTTATATATATATCTTATATATTTTATATATATAGATATAGCTATCATTAATTTTTATTTAAGTTTGAGTAATTTCGGGATAACACTGTTTATCTCCCCTGGGTCCATTTTCCCAGTGTCTCGGGGAAGGGAATCCTCTCGGGTCATGCGGATGGAACGGTTGTTCGGTACTTCTTTGATGATGAAGGATCTGGAGAATCTCAGGTAATGTATTTATAACATGCATATGTTATAATATTATGAAATATTATATTTGCGTGTACCTAAATGACTGACTATTTAATATGTATTTGTTCTGATGTTCCAAAGGGCAAATTGTTGACTCATGCATGCCCACCGTACGCCATGGCATGGGGCACCAACAGCATAATTGTGGCTGGATGTGATAAGAAGATTGTGGCCTATGGAAGGGAGGGCCACTTGCTTCAGACATTTGACTACAGCCGAGATCACTCCGAAAAGGAATTCACAGTGGCCGCATCTAGCCCCAGTGGCCAGTCCATAGTCGTGGGAAGCTATGACAGGCGAGAAAGCTGTTAAACAGAAAACAAAAATGTGTTTCTAATGTCGTGATGTATCCCTTATGCTAAATAGTTTTCTTTAGGTTGCGAGTTTTCAACTGGAGTCCCCGAAAAGCCACCTGGGATGAAGCTTCTCCCAAAGAGATTCCAAACCTGTACACCATCACAGCTCTGTCCTGGAAGAAAGACGGCTCTCGGCTTTCTGTGGTCAGTCTGAACGTCCGATTTTATGAAGATTTCAGAACATATGTATTCTGTTCATATACTCAAACCTGTACACACTATAGAGAAGTTTTCTCTTGGAACACCTGAATATCCTGAATCCTGTGTATACACATCTGCTCATAAGTTTGTCTGCAAGGGAACTTGGTAAGATATAAGTGGGATGACAAAAACCAAAGAAACAGCGGTTCAGTGATGTTGAGGTTTGGATTTGCCATTTGGTACCACTGAAGATGAAGTCTAATTACATCTCTAAATTGCAGGGCACACTGTGTGGTGGAGTCGAGTTGTTTGACTGCTGTCTTCGGAGGAGTATCTACAAGAACAAATTTGAGATGACATACGTAGGATTAAGTCAAGTGAGCAATACTATTTCATTCATGACTCATATTTTGAGTCTTGTTTACATCCTACAAACTGGATGTTCTAAAACTTTGTTTCTTAAACCCTCCCAGGTGATTGTGAAGAATCTGTCCACTGGCACCCGAGTGGTGCTGAAATCTCAGTATGGTTATGAAATAGATGAGGTGAAAGTCATGGGGAAGGATCGATATCTTGTGGCTCACACCTCTGACACACTGCTGCTGGGAGATCTGGCATCCAACAAATTAAGTGAGGTAGGATTGCTTTATTTCTTACATATAGTTTTGTTCGAGCATTTTTTACCATTCTTGATCATTCAGTCTGTGTTAAAAAGTCTCTGTTTAGATAAAACGGCCTGTATTCAAACTTTTTCAAAGTTTTCTCATATTGTAACCGAGTCAATTTCTCCATCGGGTGGACCAAGGTTTAAAATGTCTAATTAAAAGTTCAAGGGCTGTCATGGTTCACTGTGTTAATCCATGTTTAATTGAGTTTCCAAAGTGCTCTTATGGGAGTTGGAAGAAAGTTCAGTGTGACAAACAGGATAATGGTGAAGGGCCTTGGCTGCAATGTCTCTGCCTCTGCTTCTTTCTGTGTAATGTAGTGGAAAGCAAAAGTTGATGACCGTGTTGTACTTCAATAAACAACATCACTCTCCCATTACAGGTGGCGTGGCAGGGGTCCGGGGGAAATGAAAAGTTTTTCTTTGAAAATGAAACGGTACAGTGTTTTTGTTATTTTATTGTGTGTTATTAAGATGCCTCAGACATTTATGAGAATGGTGCAAAGGGAAAACGACTGGGTTTAATGAATCATGCAGCCCTAGCTGGTATAATTAAAGTAATTGCTGTCTAATTGTAAATTGCTATATTTCTGGTTAGGTGTGCATGATTTTCAATGCTGGAGAACTGGCGCTGGTGGAATACGGAAGCAATGAAATCTTGGGATCTGTTCGGACTGAGTTTATGAACCCACACCTCATCAGGTCTGCCATTTGGAAACACTTTGGAAAGCAAAAGCCATTTTAAAAGCCAATTCAAAATGGTTTACTTTGTTACTACATTTGTTTTTATAATTCTTCATCGAAAAGGTAAAAATATTTTTTAGCTTTGTAACGACTTTTCTTATTTAAAAAAGTTATGTCATTGTAAATTATAAATATATATATATATATATATATATATATATATATACAAAAAAAAATTATATATATTATATATACACACACACACACACACACTCATATATATTACAATTGATTATGAATAAATGTTAATTATATCAAATAAATGTTATTTATATATAATAATATATTATTATTATAGTATGTAATATAATAATATGCATTCTTTATAATCATTTAATATATTTAGTACATAATCTACTAATAATTATTTAATAATTAATTAAAAATATGAATAAATACAAGTTCTAACATTTAATGTATCACATAATTTCATAATGAACGAAACTTTTGTACAAGAGTTATATTACTCTATGATAAAGAGTTTCATTTCCCAAAAAAGTCATGTCTAATACTGACCACCAGATGGCGGGATTTACCTGCGATTTCTCAGTTGTCCTGGTACTGTCATTCTGGCTGGCTCTTAGTGAGAAGACCTAGTCATCACAAATCAGCATTCATGTATAAAGCTTGTCAGGTGCTGTCAGAATGCAGTGCTTGGTTCCTCTTGATGGAGCACCGACAGGTCCCTCAGCACCCACAGGAAGTGTTTATTCCTCGCTTTGTGTTTGCAGTGTGCGTCTGAATGAGAGAAAGCAGAGGGGAGTGGAGGACAACAGAAAGTTGGCTTACCTGATTGACATAAAAACTATTGCTATCGGTGAGTAACTGTCAAGACAGGGAGATTATCTATTATTTACTTAAATGATAAAACAGTTTTAATTCCATTTTATTTACAAGTTTTGATTAATCACGTCTTCCCAATCTTATAGCTCAGTTTTTCATGCCCTGTGTGAAAAAAGATGTATTTCCCATTTAGCAAATACAAAATTGCACTAAATTATATGGAATTATAGTCACATCAGCTCATAAACGAGTTTCATTCTGTTGTCATCAACGTCATCAGTGGTATTCTGTTTCCGCTCTTAATGGCACACCTTCTCCATGTGACCCGTTATTTGGAGAGAGGATCATTTGAGGGACAGTAGAAAGGTGTGTTGACGTTCGGACGGTTTGGAGGTTACCTTTCAATTAGACACCGGCCCTGCTGTGTCGCCGTCACGGCCCTCTCCTTCACCAGCTACCGTTAGCCATCTGCCACGCTTCTGACCACTTCCTGTGCTAATTAAGTCCTGGCATGCTCCCTCTGTCCTGCTAGCCTTGTTTCTTCTTCAGGTGGTGAAAATGAGAAACAACTTTCATCCAATTTACTTTCCTCTGACAGACAGCAGAGTGCTTTTCCCCCTCACTGATCCATGTGCTTAAAACCTGTTCAGAAAGTGCAAATTGGAAAGTGTTTTTCCTCTCCTCCCCACCCCCCTTGCCCTCCTCCATAAGTGATGCTTCCCATCAGAATGGTTATTTTGTGAACAAAGAGCCAGAAATGCAGGGAAGCATCACAGAACGGGATTCATGAAAGACTCATTGATTTGTTTTTGTTAGGGCACGGATGTTCGGGGCCCGTATGAAAGGCAGTGCCTCCGTTTTTGCTGCGTGTCTTTGTGTACGAGTGTGTGTACGGTGACGTTCATGGCAGCCATCTACAAATTTTTATAATTCTGTTTATTATAGTTTTTTGGGGGATGAAAAGTTCTTCATCTCTTCTTTTAAAAACATTGTCTAAAAGCCACTTACTGTTTTAAAGTTTTAACTATAAAGCTTCATTTCTGACCTTGGATGAACAGAAAATAATCTGCATCTGGTATTTGGTGCATTATCTCCCATAATCCTTTTCTCTTCCTGTTTTCATAGTGGACCTGGTGGGTGGGTATAATCTGGGCACTATAAGCCATGACTCCAAGATAGACTGGCTGGAGCTGAATGAAACGGGTCGGAAACTGCTTTTTAGGGACAAGAAACTCAGGGTAAGGGCCAACGTTGTTATTTAATCTCTAATATTTCAAGTAAAATCAGAATGATTTGCCACTTCAGTCTCTTTCTCCACATTCAGCTCCACCTGTATGACATCGAGAGCAGCCTGAAGAGCACCATGCTGAGTTTCTGTCCTTATGTTCAGTGGGTACCGGGTAGTGATGTAGTTGTGGCCCAGAACAGAGGAAACCTGTGTGTTTGGTACACCATCGACAGCCCGGAGAGGGTCACAATGTTTCCCCTCAAGGTGAGCTGAAGTTAATAGTTATATAGTCATTAATAGATATAAATATTGTGAAATTATATTACAATTAATAGTATATTAATAATACTTAATACATATTTTAAAATGTGATTCTAACATACTGATTTCTAATTATTATCAATATTGAACTCAGTGTTGCTTAATATTTTTATGGAAACTCTAACAATATTTTTTTTCAGGATTCTTTGATGAAAAGAAAGAATTTGCACCTTGCCATTTCAGTTTATTTCCTTTTTTTTTGTTGACTGTGAGTTTAATCATGTGACTTGTGTTGCGACAGGGTGATATTGTAGATCTGGAGAGATCCAATGGAAAAACTGAAGTCATTGTGACTGAAGGGGTTAACTCTGTCTCCTACACTCTGGATGAGGGGTTGATTGAATTTGGTACAGCCATTGATGATGGTGACTATTACAGGTAAAAGGACAGTCCCCCAAAAAATTCAAATTCTGTCACCCTCATCTCCATAAAAGAAGATAATTTGAGAAATGTCTCAATGATTTAGTGGTAACCGAAACAGTTTAAATACCAATGGCTTCTTTTATGTTCCACAAAACCATGACATGAGGCTGAGTCGACGATGACGGATTTGTAATTTTTGGGTGACCTATCCCTTT
The DNA here is from genome assembly GCF_963082965.1 of Carassius carassius. Taxonomy (NCBI): domain Eukaryota; kingdom Metazoa; phylum Chordata; class Actinopteri; order Cypriniformes; family Cyprinidae; genus Carassius; species Carassius carassius. The sequence continues at coordinate 6,915,923 of NC_081781.1, read as the reverse complement.
AAATTATGTAAGTATCTTTATTCATAGCTGGATTTGTGTGTATGTGTGTGTACAGAGCTACAGCATTCCTAGAGACCCTGGAGATGTCGGCAGAGACAGAGGCCATGTGGAAGACTCTGAGTAAACTCTCCCTAGAGGCACAACAGCTCCACATCGCTGAGAGGTTAGACAAGCAAGACAGTCCACCCACTTCTGTGACTCAGCTAAAGCTGCGATGACTTCAGCATAGCTGTCCAGATCATGTGTCTAACCTTGACACCTAGGAACCAGTATGACAGAATTTAAAAGTCTTGTTTCTTTGAATTCCTTTACAGATTATCCCAGAATCATTTTTTAAGCTTAACTTCTTCTATTGAACTTCTTTAGAAGTAAGACAGTTTTAAAGTTGCAGAACTGACATAGGGTCATATCATTTTATACTTGATTACTTGCATTTATAAGCAACACATTTCTTACATGACGTTAAATTTGATAAAGGAGCAGCACAGTGCACAGCACAGTTTTGCTGTTTTATTTTATTGTTTACCAACGCCTACCTACCCAAAGACAGCACAGTCACTGGGAAATGTGTGTGAATAAACTTATTAATTACAGCCCTTGTACTGACAATAGAAAAAAAACTTTTCACAGGATTACATAAATACAATAATCTTACTGTCTTTCTGAACGCTTGTTTCATTCTATTAATAGCATTGCACCTTTAGTTTTTTCTTTTTATTTGCTCTTAATATGCATCTAATTGGCACTACAGAAGAACTAAACAATTAAATAAAAACACACTGAATCAGCTCAGTATCAATACATTCTTAAAGGGGTCATATCATGAATATGTAATATTCCTTGATCATTTGAAATGAAAGCATTTACTGTAGGCACACTGTACTCAAAATATCTTGCCCAATAAGTTCAAAAAGAATTATTCAAACTAATCTGTAACAATGTCTCTATCTTTAGTGACTGTGAATTGATATATTAACACATGGCCACCCATATGTAAATGTCATCGATGGGTCAAAAGGTAATCCAAGCTGTTATTGGTCCAGTTAAGAAAACATATTTGACTCATGTCACAGGTGAAAATGCTGTTTGCATAAAAATATTAATGGACTAGGTCACCCAGAAATGAACATTTACTCAACCTCAGGCCATCAGACAATTTTGTTTCTTATTTAAATGAGATTTGGAGAAATTTAGCAGGAAATGGGTCAGGGAAAGGCTGGGCACGTAAAACAGTTCTTGGTGGGGAAAAAGTATCTATATAAACCCAAATTGAATTATAAATTGACCTCAGAGAATAAAAATGAAAATGTAGGATGCATCTTCTGTAATATATTCTGAATTGTTCTATAGAAAAAGACCCCAAAACTGTCTTTAAAACAGTAATATTTTAATTTGACAAAAGAATCAATGTTTTTCCATATAGCAGTGAATGCTTAATGCATGGTAAAAGCATTAGTCAAAAGGTCTTTTAAGAAAGCTGCTATTCTGTACAGTTGCTCTGCATGTTACTTTTTAAATGTTGAAATGTGTCTCAGATAATATTGTGCCTAAAGAAAAGTGTTTTTTATTCTATTGTAAAAGAGAAAAAACCCTTCACCTGAACTTGTGCGGTAGGATAAAAGCTTTAGCACTAAGCACCAAAGGTTCTCTTAAAAAGGCATCCAGTCGCTTTAGGAGGCAGTGAGCATGTTCAGAGTTTTCTTTTTACTGTATAAGCATTTTTAAGAGGGCTTGAAGCTACAATTTAAATTAGAGGGTCTTTAATAATGCAGGATTGGTTTGTTATATATAGGCTTATCTGCATGAAAAAAAGTAGTCTGACCGTGAAGGAGAATGCAAATGAAAGAATTGACTGAATACTCTTTTGCTCGAAGTCACTTTTAGAAATGGGATCATGGTTGATCAGTGCTGTCCAATTTAAATGCCCTGAGTTATTGCAGAATTGGTGGTTGAATGTGAAATGATACTGTATGTGATGTTTGTATCTGGCTGATATTTACAGTTTCTCTTCTGAGGTAGTGTTGGATTTTTCTGCAGGTGTTTTGCAGCCCTTGGAGATGTGTCCAAAGCTCGATTCCTAAATGAGACCAACAAAATTGCAGATTCAGTCTCAAGGGAAAATGTATGTAGTGCATACAATTTTTTTGAAGGACAGACAGGTCCTCAGCCTGTAGCATCTCTATTACTTTGTCTGTTGATTTTTAGAATGTATGTTTTTTACTGTTGTACTTGTGCTTTTGCATTTTACATTTCGATGTTATATTCTCTCCTGTAGGGTGGTGATGGTACAGACCACTACCAGGTAAAAGCACGACTGGCCATGCTGGATAAGAACTTTAAGCTTGCAGAGATGTATTACTTGGAACAGGTAAAGAATAGTTTCTGATACTTGCAATTAGGAGTGCCACTTAAAAATACAATTGCCAGTGTATTAAATTCAAATGAAAAGAAATAAAAACCCTTTTTAAATGAACAAATGAATAAACAAACATGTTTTTGAACTGTTTAATTAAATTAAAAATTAAATAAATGTTACATTTAACAATAAATTAAGTTAAAAATAATAATAATAAAAATGATCAAATAATAATTAAAATGACTAAATAATTATTAATTTTAAAATTGATCTCCAAAAAAGTATTTGCCACTGCTTTTCTTTGCCAATTGAGTTCAAAAATGGCATTGGACAGTTCGTGCGTGGGAGCGACAGAGCTGAGATGGTTATAACTCGATAGCTGTGAGTAATATTGCTGTAACTCTGCAGAATGCGGTGGATGAAGTGATGGAAATGTACCAGGAGCTTCACATGTGGGATGAATGTATTGCAGTAGCAGAAGCGAAGGTAATATCTGTTTTTACATACAATATCATAAATATTCATAACCTCTAGTCCACATGTTTTGTTTTATTTAGCCTAAAACAGGGGTTCTCAACAAGTTTCACTCAGATACATTAGAACTCAAATAAGTCATCCAGCATGGAACCAGAATTGTTTGCTGTATACTTTTTTGTGTAATTGCTGTAAAGTAAAAGAAAATCCATAAAAACAAACATTGCAGTTTATTACACTGTTCCATTGCAATATTACCATGAACTGCAACAGTATACAAACTCACTGAGTGTCTGGATTCTGAATGTCTCTTGAATTTTGATGGTTCCACTCTGTCAGCAATCAATAACTCACACCAAAAAACATGTTATAGATGGCACAAACCATGTTAATTTTCATTCTGAGTGATTCCATCGCCTCTGTCATATTTTCATTTAACTTGTGTAGTTTTATGTTTTTTTTTAGGATGAAGGCATATCACAATTTATCCATATTTCCACAATATTTTCGAAAAGCCTTTTCATGTTACTATCTTAACTCTGCACAATTATTTTGTTAGTTGCATTTTATATTATTTGCATTTAGCAGCTGTCAGCTTTCTACTAACACTAAATGTGTGTATCCCTTGAAGGGCCACCCAGAGTTGGACAATTTGAGACGCAGTTACTATTCTTACCTAATGGAGACCAATCAGAATGAGAAAGCTGGTGAGGTGAAGGAGAATGAAGGAGACTTCACTGGTGCTGTTAACCTCTACCTGAAAGCAGGACTTCCTGCCAAAGCTGCTTGGCTGGCCATGAGCAGAGACGAGCTTTTATCAAGCCATGACATCATCAGCCGCATCACTGCTGCACTCATTAAAGGAGAGTTTTATGAGAGGGTGAGTTTGACCTGCAACAACCGCATGTGTCTTGACAAATTGGCTACTGTTAAGTTCCATACGTTTATAACTTTCAAATGAGGAGCACAACCTCTCACACTGACATTGTATTGTTTCACAGAATTGAAGGGAAATTGTTTTACTTCTAATTATTCATATTTCTAAGTATTATTAAACTCAACAGGCAGGCGATCTGTTTGAAAGGACAAGAAATAATCAAAAGGCCTTGGAATGCTACCGCAAGGGAAATGCTTTTAAGAAAGGTGAGCCTAGCTGGTAAGAACAATCAGAATAGGGTGTTACATTTCAATTTGAACAATAACTAAGTGGTTTTAATGCAAAGCATCAGAGCTTTAGATTCATTGCCTTCATTGACCTCTGCTGATTGCATTGTGCTTCCACAGCGGTGGATTTGGCTCGCGTTGCGTTTCCTGCAGAAGTTGTAAAGCTGGAGGAAGTGTGGGGTGACTATCTAGTGCAGCAGAAACAAATGGATGCTGCCATCAACCACTACATAGAAGCAGGGTGAGTTTCTAGAATAACAAACCTCTATAGATCAGAGCAAAAAAAGACATTTTCAATTCATTTAAATGGTGCATTTACACCACCATTTATTTATTTATTTAAATTAACACTTCTATTCAGCAAGGATGCATTCAATTATTCAAAAGTGACAGCAAAGACATCTAAAAGGCTACAAAATATTTCTATCTCAAATAAATTCTTGTGAACTTTCTAGTTATCAAAGGATCATGAAAAAACATACCTCACATTCCACAAAATATTAAGCAGTATTTTAATATAATATTCAATAATATTTAAAAGCATGTATGTAATTTCCTCCCTTTAAAAGACGCTCCACCAAGGCCATAGAGGCAGCAATCACAGCACGCCAGTGGAAGAAAGCATTGCACATACTGGAGCTACAGGAGGACAAGACTGCTGCTAAATATTACCTGAAAATAGCTCAGCACTATGCTTCTGTGCAGGAGTTTGAGGTAAAAAAAAAAAAAAGCAAATTCCAGCTGTCAAATATTAACTAATGATCTCATGTTTCTAAAAATATGATCTGGTTTGAATCTGTGTTGGCTAATTTTTTTTCTATGAACTACAGGTGGCAGAACGTCTGTTTGTGAAGGGTGATCATACTAAAGATGCTATAGATATGTACACTCAGGCTGGGCGATGGGAGCAAGCTCATAAGGTCAGTGTCACATTGTGCCCCTCTGCAAAGATATTGATAAAGTATACATTATATTTTAGTGTCTATATTTTTGTTTATGATTAAATGCCTTAGATCCCATAGAATTACATGGAAAGAGAGAACTGAGACTTATATAAAACTTGAGGTAGCCTCTTTTGACTTTGGCCAAAAAGCAACCACCTAGCAGCCAGCAAAAACAGTCTAGCAATTGCATAGCAACATGTTAACAAATCAGTGTGTAGTTGTAATTATAAATTGGATGAAAGCTGAGAATACAACTGCAATTGTTTTTTTCTTCTTTATTCAAATCATGACCAGTTTACATTTATGTAATGAATTATGTATCATTTTGTTCGCCTCTCTTGTTATCTATCTGTCCGTCTCCGACACAGCTTGCTGTGAAGTGCATGTCACAAGAGGATGTGTCTGCCCTCTACATCAGCAGAGCACAAGAGTTAGAGAAAGAGGGGAAGTACAAAGAAGCCGAAAGGTGAAAACACACATGCACACTGCTGTTTTTCTATTTTGACCTATTTTTTGGCTGGGTTCATTTATAATAAGAAATGAATTCATTTTTAAATCTGAAAAGAATTTCAACATGTTTGAGATTTCCGTCACATGTCATACTAGAATTCATACATTTGAAATGTACATTTCTGTCTTTAGGCTTTTTACCACAGTAGATGAACCGGACTTGGCCATCACTATGTACAAGAAGAACAAAATGTATGACGACATGATCCGTTTAGTTGCTGTTCATCACAAAGACCTGCTGCAGGAAACGCACATTCACCTGGCTAAGGTACAAGAGTACATTTGTTCCATTCTTTACTTTTTCCTATTCACATTTAGTTACAAAACACATTTGACCCAAATCTCTTTTGGTGCGGTTTTGTCTTGTTATTGTTCAGTAGATCCTTCACATGGTCTGAGTGCTGTGTGCTGTGTTTATCACAGGAGCTAGAGGCTGAATCCAGGTTTCAGGAAGCGGAGTATCATTACTTAGAGGGTCAGGACTGGAAAGCTGCCGTAAACATGTACAGAGTCAATGATATGTGGGAGGAAGCTTATCGGGTGTGTGTGCACACTACATGGTCTTATATGATACTAGAGTTGATATAATGTAAAAAGTAGAGCGTTTTAAACATTCAGAGGTTCTCTTCATATCTTTGCAACAGATAGCAAAGACTCATGGAGGAGCCAGTGCACATAAGCAAGTGGCCTATCTGTGGGCAAAAAATCTCGGAGGAGAGGCGGCAGTTAAGCTGCTCAACAAGTTCGGCTTTCTGGAAACCGCCATTGACTTTGCTGCTGATAACTAGTAAGTCTCTGTTAAGACTTAATGGTCCTAACACTATTATACCATTTTTCAGGTGTACATGGTACATACAGATAACAAATTAACATAGTAAGTGCATAGTAAAATAGGCTTTTATTTACTCTATAATGAAACACTCTTTGTCTTTTTTTAGTGCATTTGACTTTGCCTTTGAGTTGGCCCGACTCGCCATGAAACAGAAGATTCCTGATATTCATCTAAAAAATGCCATGTTCCTCGAGGACCAGGTATTACAGACGGGGGAGAAATGATTCCTCTTTTCTACACTGTCACTGCCTGTGACTCCAGCCAAATGCGGGTGTGAATGTGTTAAATAGACTACTACAATGGTTCACTTTCAAGGTCTGGGCTGTGAATGCAAATTATTCTGAGGTCTTTTCATTTTTCTTGCCTGATTTGGTCTTTATAATGCAGATTCCAGTGGGAAGATTGAATGTTTATGGCGTTGTACGTTCTTCTGATTTGAATTAATATAATACATGTAAATAAAAATATTAATATAATATATTTATCAATATAATAATATAAAATAACAAATCTAAAAATGCTGGTAAAATATGTCAATCACCACTCATTGTAATGGGTGGAAAAAAAAAAAAAATTCCCAGCCTAACTACAAAAATTTGTAGTTTTACAGAATGCTAAATCTATGAAATTTTGAAAATATTGTTGTATTAAAATTTGTTATAATGACATATTACCCTATGCTTACTTTTACACAATTTGGCATTGTTATTAATACCCAGACCTACAGTTATTATTCTCATTATTAATGATTGCATGGTGCACAGATAAATTGTAATTTTTAACTTTTAAGGGTAAATTCAATGAGGCTGAGACTGAGTTCATCAAAGCCGGGAAACCCAAGGAGGCTGTGTTAATGTGAGTGAGCTTTCATATCACACTTTCCTTCCTAGACCACTCTATAGGGGGGATTGCTTCACTTCAGTACTTTTTCTGTGCATGGAGTACTGATTTTATCAACTTTATCACATTACAAGCAATGAGTAACTGGAAGCAGGTGGCATTGGGGTTGAGAGTGTTTAATTTGTAGATCTCATGGAGAAGTGGTATGCTGGAGCTTTGCTGCTACAGTGGCAGTAAACCAAAGATGATCTGATGACTCCAAGAAATCATATTGTTAATGATCTAAAAAGTCCTGTTTTAGTATAATTATAATTACAAAAATTACTGAACCTTATGCTTAAGAAATAATGAAGTAAGAAAAAGAAACTAAAAAACTATGGACAAAAATACTCTTAACTGAGCTTTGCAGTGATGATAAAAAGATATTAAAAGATATGTCAGTCCATATTTTTGTACACTTTGTTCAATTATTATTTGGTTTTACACAATAGTTTTAGTATCTTAAATCCAACTGACTTTGGTCATTGTATATACATTTTATTATAGAATTTCTAAAAATGATATTTAAAATATGGGTGACCATGTCTCTATTTCTATTGTAGGCACGTCCATAATAAGGACTGGAGTAATGCCCAGAGAGTGGCAGAGGCTCATGATCCGGAAAGTGTGGCAGACATTCTAGTGAGCCAGGCCAAGTTCTGTTTTGACCAGAAGGAATTCCAAAAAGCTGAGGCCTTCCTTCTCAGGGCCCAAAGGCCAGAGCTAGCAATTAAATACTACAAAGTAAGAGTCCTTAAAAGCACAATCTGTACATAGACAATAAAACAAAAATCTTCTTTACTTTAGTAGAATGTCATTGATGCCTTTAACAGCAACCATGCTGTATTCATCATCACAATGAAGCACACAGAGATCTAAACTTTCTAAACATTTTTTAAAGAAGAATCAGGGTAGCTTCTTTTAAAAGTTTAAGTTTTACCAAATGGATAGTTCACCCAAAAATTGTATTGCTCAGACTCATGTTGTTCCAAATCCACGTGATATGGGTCAAACACAAAAGGAAATGTTTTATAATTCATTTTAATAACATTTTATCTGACTGTAAGAGCTATCCATTAATTTTTCATCATTTTTCTTAGTTGTACATGATCTTTCTTTAGAAAAAACCCTCCCTAATTATTTAGACCAGATAAAGATTAGTTTTTTTTACATAATTAATGTAAATTTTTACATAATTGAACTGAATTAGTATATTAAATCGTAAATTAATAAAAAAAATTAAACCAAAATTATTCCAACAAATTAAATTAATACAATTACAGAAGAAGATATTTATATTGATATAAATACATAAAATTATATATATAAAAAAATTGATAGTTTGCATTTTAAAAGCTTTGTTCAAACAAATGTAAGATTTCTTCTTATTAGCTAAATATGAATATTACGTTATGCAGGCTTTGAAGAACCATATTTCTCTTATCCAGGATGCTGGGATGTGGACTGATGCAATGCGGATCTGTAAAGACTATTTGCCCAGCAAGTTGAGCGTCCTTCAAAAGGAATATGAAAGCGAGGGCAACTGGTAAAAGAACTATCTGTTTCTTTTTTTCCCATCTTACTTTCATATGTGTCTTATATGCTGTATAAGAAAACCTCCCTTGTTTATTGTTCTTCAAAAACTAGGGCTCTGCGGTTGTGCAAAAAAACTAAAAGCTCTGAACTACATTCGAATCCTCTTTTCGTTGCTTGGCTTCCCTTCTTTATTAGAACATGGCAGCTTTTATCCTAAATTAAATTCATAATGAGCAGCTCATTAACACGCAGACACGCAGCAAATCCATCTCCACTGATAATTTTCCTATTTTTAATGACTTGTGGGAAAACATCAAAGGCTTCTCTGCTGTCTTCCCTGGGAAGAAAAGGAGAAACATTTTGCATAGTCAGTTCAAGGCCCACTCAGCAGTAATATAGGCTTCTTGGATCATTAACCTATTTTCAATCAAGAGTTTGAACTTTCTTGCCATGTTGTGTTTATAATTGACTCTTCTGGTCACTTTATGATCCCAAAGGTGTTTTTTCTTTCCAAAGGAAGAGGTATAGGATGTGTGTACCTTCCCTGTTAAACAAAACAGCATATGCTGGTTAGGTATGTTTTGAAGCCTAGCAGCTGGTTTAGGCTGGTTTGAGCTAGTCTTTAGTTGTTCATGAGCTGGTTTAAGCTGATCATGTGCTGGTCCTAAGCAACAACCTCCAGCTCAGGACCAGCTTAAACTAGCTCAAACTAGCTGCCATGCTTCAAAACATACCTAACCACCAGCCTATGCTGATTTTTTTTCTACATGGTTCAACCGTATGTACAGTTGTATAAAGCAGAAAGTGCTTGAGTGCTTGTCTTCACAGCTGTGAAATTTAATTCACTTTCTGCAGTTTTAAAGCCATCATTGCCAAACATTAAATGTGGTACTAGATTTTTTTCAAGCTGAAGGGTTTTCATGTAGCTTTCACGGTCATTAACCACCAGGTCATCTCAAGACTTGAAGCAGGAACGTCTGAAGACCTTTAATAAATAGGGGTTTCAAGCCTTTATTCAAAACTCTCACAGTAAAATGAACTGCAGACTATTTAGCCGGCACTGATATAACGGTAGTATTTTCTGTTGTTTTTCTTCTCATAGAGTACTATGACGTCAATAGTGACTGAAGGAAACCAGGAGATGGTAAACATGGCTTACAAGTCCATGAGAAATAAATGTATATGTGTGTGTTTATAGGGGTGTGGAAGGCATGGTGGAGCAGGCTCAGGAGTGGGAACAGACAGGCGAATATGCCAGAGCCATCGACTGCTATCTGAAAGTGAAGGACTCATCTAACATGGACTTACTGATGAAGTGTTGGATGAAGGTAAAATACAGACTCCGAGACACCTGACTGCATCACCATGTTCTCTTACATAAGGAACACTTGTCCAGAAAATTTACATTTTCAATCTGTTTCAATCCGTTATTATTTTTGGAATGTTTCAGTGAATTTTCACATGCAAAATCCAGTCAATTTTGCACGAGGGCGAAAGAGTTCGCATTGGGTTCAGATGGTCTTGCAAATTCACCACTTGATCAGTAGAAAGCTACTTGGTTTGAAAGTGACTTTTGTGTGAGCTGTGGTCCATGTCACCACACTGTTGACCTATGATCATTTTTTGCTAATGTGACTGCTCCTTAAGACATTCATTTATTATTATCTTTTAGAATTTTTTATCATTTATTTATTTTAGAACCAAAAAACTTGACTGGAGCCAATAACAATAAATGAAACTAGACAAAGCTAGTCAAAAAATTATCACAGTTATGTTTTAAATATGTTAAGTAATATTTGTTTGCTGATTATTAACATTTTGGCAATTTAACAAAGATTCCTCTTTGACAGAGGCACACATACATTCACATTACTCTATGATTTTAAGACATTGTTTTTTCATCTAAATCCCTTATAATGTTTTACTGATTGATCTTTTCTTTTGAAAAGTCAGAAATGAAGTCAGGGTGTCTTGAATGTTTAAGTTTATTATTTTGCTTGAAGGTCTTGCAAAAATCAGTTTTTGCCTAGTTGGCAGAGATGGAATGCTTTTATATAAATCAAAATAATAAATAAATAAACTGAAAAAGAAGACAGTAGCTGGGTTTCCACCACCTTGCTTTTACGCGCATTTTGAAGTATCGCATCAGAATCCAGGGATGGAAACACTGAATTTCAAATTAAAATGGCTCAATTCGCAAAAATGTTTTTACGCTCGCTTGAGGTAGTTTTTGACTTGTGTAAATTCCTCTAAGCAAATCAAAAAGTCATGTGACTTTGTGCTATGGGATGGTAAATCCTGATTAACCAACCGGTCCAATCTTGTTCCACAGCATCAGAAATGTTGTCATATGGTCATTCGGAAATGCACGAGCAAAGTCTGTCATCAAAGTATTTCTGTCTAATTGCATTCCAGAACTATTAATCAACTGCATTTCCAAACAGCAGCATCCACGTCTGAAAGCAATAACTGCATTCATTGTGTTTCATCTGCTCGTTCTGAGGTGCACGTCATTTATTATATAGGAAAATTACTATATTCAGTAGCTTCACCTAATTTTCTTAGTGATGTATAGGGCCAGTTTATCAGGAAGTGACGATTTTGTTCTCTTTGATTCGTTGGATGGAAACGGTGCTTGTTTGCAAATGTTTGGTGCGATATTCCAATTTTGCGCATAAGTTAACCTCTGGTTGAAAACCCAGCTAATGATCTTTTTAACCTAGATTAACTACAATTAGAGAGCTACTCTGTTGACATGAAATATCTGAACAAGAAAAATGCTCCTAAAGGGCTTGACTTTTTGTTGCATTTACAGTTTTTACAAAGGTTTTCTCATCTTTTCATGCCCTCCAGGCAGCAGAATTGGCCATTAAATTTTTATCTCATGACAAGGCTGTGGACATCAGTCAGATCGTCGGGCCACGCCTGATTCAGCTCAAAAAGTACAACGAGGTACGTTTCTTTTTAGTTTTTCAAGTATATAATCACAATAAGTATATAAAATTCACATTTCTCTATTGACATTTGTTTTTTTATTTTCCTCACAGATGCAATTTTGAGCATAAATACTGAAAAATCCTTCCAAAATACTAGGTTTTTATTCTTTCTAAGTATTGTGTTTTGAAAGCGGCACACCAAGAGGAAATGGTGCTTTCAGTGCGCTTGTGTGCCCATGTGTGCGAGTGTATATTTAGTATATGACACAAAAGCAATGTGACCGTACAAAAAGCTCACAGACTTCATCTATTCTTTGGCGTCCTCGAGCCATAGACCTGTTGAGATACAAATGTTTTTTTTTTCTTTTCTTTCTTTCAGGCTGCTGAGCTCTACCTCAACCTGGACCTCATTAAGAACGCCATAGACGCATTCATTGAGGGAGAAGAATGGAACAAAGCTAAAAGAGTGGCCAAGGAGCTTGATCCAAGGTGAGCCCTTAACAGACTAGTCGCCCCTAACAACGCTACAGCCAACAATGTGAGAGGAAGGCAGTGAAATCACTCTCTCGCTGTCAGAAAAATCACTCCGTGAAACAAATGAAGTGCAGGACAGCACAAGGCCAAAGAAGTACAGATGGCCTTCACAGTTTATCTCTGACTGCGTTTTATTTACGGCCGGAAAAATAGGTTTAGAAATCAAGTATAAATGCTTTCCGGTTCTGCATGAGGTGTATTCTTAAGTAGAATATATATTTATGTCTTTTTTGAAAATACTGTGATGTCACTCTCTATAAGAGTTTGGCGTTTTTGAGGTTTTGTGACATCTCTTCACAGGCTAGAGGAATATGTGGACAAACGCTACAAAGAGCACCTGAAAAATCAAGGCAAAGTTGATTCTGTAAGTTCACCGTATCAAATTCATTTGCCTATTTTCTGCTTTTATTAGTGTTTTATTAGTGCTTTTATTAGTAGAGGGAAGTCGTGGCCTAATGGTTAGAGAGTCGGACTCCCAATCGAAAGGTTGTGAGTTCGAGTCCCAGGCTGGCAGGAATTGTGGGTGGGGGGAGTGCATGTACAGTTCTCTCTCCACCTTCAATACCACAACTTAGGTGCCCTTGAGCAAGGCATCGAACCCCCAACTGCTCCCCGGGCGCCGCAGCATAAATGGCTGCCCACTGCTCCGGGTGTGTGCTCACAGTGTGTGTGTGTGTGTGTGTGTTCACTGCTCTGTGTGTGTGCATTTCGGATGGGTTAAATGCAGAGCACAAATTCTGAGTATGGGTCACCATACTTGGCTGAATGTCACTTCACTTCACTTCACTTATTATTAGAGATATTACAGAGAGGACACAAATGATGGGACAAGGCTTGACTGCTTACCTAGTGGTAGATTGATAATAAACAACTAAAAAAAATTAAAAAAATAAATAAAAAGTTTAATTAAACCAAAGATTAATGACTGAAATAGAACCACACGTTTATGGATCACAATTTATTTTATTGTAATAACTTACATTTATTAGGATATTGCTAACGGCATATAAATCTAAATATATCCTTATAATGTAGTAATGTTTGTACGTGAAAGCAATAGGCCATTGTTATGGCTTATTGAAGAAGCTACTAATATACTAATAAAAATATCAGCCATTGTTATGATTAATGTAATTATTTATTATTAATAATATTGTAAATGTTTATTATTTATACATTTTAATAAATTGTAATTAAATTTAAATCAATTTAATTATTAGTGGTTTTATTTATTTTAAATCCTAATTTGTCCTAATAGTTTTCTTTTTCTTTTTCCATTTTTCAGTATTCATTCAGGTTTATCATTTTTATTATTATTATTTTATTATTTTTAATGGTCATGGATATTTATTATATTTATAAATATCATTAACACGGTTTATTTTGATATTATTCATAATCATATATTATTTTATCTTTAATTAAACCAAAAATTAATAACTGAAATAAAGCCACAATTTTATGAATCACAATTTTATTTGAATAACTTACATTTATAAGTGTACTGCAAGCAGGATATCCATTTAAATATATCATTATATTGTGGTAATATTTGGCCAATAGCTGATTTTATTTTGGAGGACTCTTAAAAGCATGAAATTGACTTATTTTTCCCTTCCTGCTTCTTCTGACAACACATAGTTGCCACTGAGATAAATAAGAATACAAGCAGATAGCTTTCTCTAAGTATTGTAGACCACCTTGGGAGAGTGAAAGGGAACAGGACTCTTTGTTAATCGAACTCTTGTCGTCCACATGAGCAGCATCATAGCTCAAAATGTCAGGGAACTGCTAGCTTTCAGAATCCTGTTTAAGTTCAAACAAATAAAATCTATTTCCTAGCAGTGTGGAAGTTGAGGTTAAAGAATGCATTAAATGAGCATAACACAATACCGCAGACTGCAGCTCCGCTCTGGTACTTCATTGTTTTCAGTTATTGTTGGGAGGAGAGAAAAATGGAGACGATTGGCTTGATTCAATTTAGAATAACAGATGCGAGGAGCCAAATTGATGTGAGCGCTTGCCTCTCATTGCAATGCTTCACTGGCAGTTTAGTTACAATCACGGGATGATGCAGGTCAGGGCTTTTTATTGAAAAGAAAGACAGAATGTTAACGAGGAAACTAGTTTAATGTACACTTACATAATAAAATGATGACAGTAAAGAATGTGCTATATCATATATTATGTTGTGTGTGAAAGAAGAATTATTTTTTTCTAATATTTTTGATTACGTTAAAGCAATAGGCAATGAGAAGCTGCTTTAAAGGCTTATTGTTATTATTAATAATAATGATAATACTACTAATGCTACTAATAATTACGGTCATTGTTATGATTTATGTAATTATTTATTACTATTCATATTTTTATGTTTATTAGTAAATTATTCATACATTTTAATGAATTTTTATTTAATTTGAATCAATGTAGTTATTAGTAGTTTTGATTATTTTAAATACTAATTTGTTCTAATAGTTTTCCTTTTATTAATTAATTTATTTTTTACTTTTTCAGTATTCAGTCATTCTTCTTCTTCTTCTTCTTCTTCTTCTTCTTATAATTATTATTATTAATGGTCATGGTTATTTATTATATTATATGTTTTTTGATCATATTAATATTAATGTAGTCTATCTTTTAATTATAATTCTATAATAATAATTTTAGTATTTTTAATAATAGTTTGAATTATTTTAAATCATAATTTGTCAGTATTAGTTTTCCTTTATTTTCCGATCAGTATTCCATTACTATACAATTATAATATAATACAATTATATTATATTAATAATAATCTAAAATATGAATAAGCTAATTATTATAAAAGTATAAAATGTATTATTAAGAATCATATAAAATGAACAGTTATGTTAATAATAATAGTAATAATAATCATTTGCATAGTTGTTTTCATATATTTTTTAGAACAAAATTATTCATATTTGTAATGTTATTGATCTAAGGGAAGTCGTGGCCTAATGGTTAGAGAGTCGGACTCCCAATCGAAAGGTTGTGAGTTCGAGTCCCGGGCCGGCAGGAATTGTGGTTGGGGGGAGTGCATGTACAGTTCTCTCTCCACCTTCAATACCACGACTTAGGTGCCCTTGAGCAAGGCATTGAACCCCCAACTGCTCCCCGGGCGCCGCAGCATAAATGGCTGCCCACTGCTCCGGGTGTGTGCTCACAGTGTGTGTGTGTGTTCACTGCTCTGTGTGTGTGCATTTCGGATGGGTTAAATGCAGAGCACAAATTCTGAGTATGGGTCACCATACTTGGCTGAATGTCACTTCACTTCCACTTCCATATTAAAATAATATTTGTAATGTTATTAGTAATTGTATAATTGGTTTTAAATTTCAATTTGTCCTAATAGTTTTCCTATATTTTCAATCAGTTGGTTGGAGTAGATGTGATGGCTGCCCTTGACATGTATGCTGAGAGAGGACAGTGGGAGAAATGCATCGACACAGCCTCGAAACAGGTGCCAATTCATCCCCCCCCCCCCCCCCCCCAGACATGTCATGTGGAAACATGGCAACATTTTCACAGAGTATCTGCCTTCCCCTTCTCCAACAGAATTTTAAGGTCCTGCATAAGTACATCGCTCTGTACGCCACTCACCTGATCAAAGAGGGTGAGGCAGAGAAAGTACTCCAGCTTTACACCCAGCATGGTGTTCCCGCTTATTCACAGGTACATCCAGTCATGTCTGCATAATGAATCAACAAAAGAAAGCAAAATGATGTATGATGCATCTCCTTCAAGCATAAGGACTTCTGGATTTCATCAGAAACATCTTCCCTTCCTTCTTGCAGAACTTTAACATCTACAAACGGCTGTTCTTGGAGCTGGTGAGCTTAAGGGACCGGGATTGTGCGGAAGCTTATCGGATGTGGGCCGATCTAAGAGACATCCTTCTACTGCTGGTGAGCTCTGGGTTACTATGGTGGCTTACACTTTATTTAGCCAGTATTGATTCTATATTCAAGTGGGAAATAGTGAATCTTACAGTATCTCTGTGCTGTGCAGTGTGAAAACCTGACCAAGTCTTCAGAAGCTAATTCTCCAGCCCATGAGGAGTTTGAGCAGATGCTGCTGGTTGCTCACTATTACGCCACCCGCTCTGTGGCTAAAGGCATTGACCAGCTGGTGTGTATAAACTTCACAGCAGATCTTTGTTTTATGTTTTACATATGCATGTTGATATCACATAAGTATATTTAATATAACTTTCACTACTGTTCAAAAGTATATATATATATATATATATATATATATATATATATATATATATATATATATATATATTTTATTCAGCAAGATGCATTAATTTGATCAAAAGTGACATTTATAATGTTATGAAATATTTCTGTTTAAAAAAAAAACTATTAAGCAGCACTACATTTCTTGGGCACCAAATCAGCATATTAGAATGATTTCTGAAGGATCATGTGACACTGAAGACTGGAATTGCTGCTAACAAAATTCAGCTTTCCCATCACAGGAAAAACATTACACTATAAAATATGTTAAAATAGAAAACTGTTCACTTTAAATTGTAATAGTATTTCACAATATAACTATTTCTACTCTATTTGTGATCAAATACTTTAAAAAAATCTTAATGACCAGACAATGTTCACTACTGAGATACCGGTACCTCTGGTCTTATTGCCCATAATCATCAGTTCTTGTTGTTCTAGATAATTTTTTTTTCATAATCTTTCATAAATATATAGCATAAGCGTTTCTGCTGTTGTGGAAACGGCAGTAATAAAGTCCTGTTCCACATTATTTCCTGCTGAAATGCACAATTTTTATTCATAAAAGGTTAAGTGTTGTCAAATGTGTAATTGCCATGTCACCAAACACAATTGGAAAAATAATGACTGATTTCAAAAAAGTTTCCAAAACAATCCCCTACGTCCAATTGGCTTAGTGTATCCCCAATGCCATGCCATCGGTTAAGCCAGTGTTGACTTGGCATAATAAACTGGGATTGGAGAGTGTATTTTAACATCCAAAAACATGACATACTTCACCTTTATGTTATCTGTGTCACTGTAATTCTGCATGTGTGTTTACAGAGTTCTGTGGCAGCCAAGTTGTCCATCTCTCTCCTGAGGCACACCGAACTCATTCCAGCTGACAAGGCCTTTTATGAGGCCGGCCTGGCAGCCAAGGTGAACTCAGCTCCAAACACACACACTCACTCATAGCCGCTTCAACCATTCATGTGAGACCGCTAAGAGCCCTGGGAAATTGGCTTAATTCTCCTCTGTTTGCTCCAGTAAGAGCTCACAGCAAGTGTGAATAATTTGATTCGCAAAGCCGTTTGAGTTGCCTCGCATTGTGAAGAAGACGTGGCGATGTGTCCTCTTTCCGGAGTTTTTTTTTTTTTTTTTTACATTTCTTAAACTTTTCATTTTTAATTTGAGCTTCTTCAGTCCTGTATGTCACTGATGAATATTTCTCATGCAGGCTGTGGAATGGGAGAACATGGCTTTTATCTTCCTCAACCGCTTCTTGGATTTGGCTGATGTAAGTAAAGACTTTTGATTGTGTGTGCAGTCTGATGTGTATCTTTCAAATGAAACAAACTTAAACGTTACAAATCGCTTGAAAAGACTCCCCAGTTATTCATTGACTGTACAGACTTTACAGAGTCAGAGGTTGGGGACATAAAGTACTTTTTATTGTACTGTTTCTGATAACATTCTTTAAATGACCTAATTTCAGCACTTGTTCTAAATTCTCAGGGCATTGACGAGGGAACATTGGAAGCTTTAGATCACACAGACTTCCAGGAAACAGATATCCCATTTGAGGTCCCTGTACCTTCAAAGCTATATGTCACTGTAAGCCTTCGCCAAAAACCCTGCACCGGTGCCAGTGTATTTATTTATTTATCCTTTGTGTAAACTCTTCCCATTGGCTATGTTTCAGGTGGAGAAGAGGGAGGAGATTAGAGAGTGGGTTCTGACTGTGTCCATGGACCAGCGAGTGGAACAGGTGTTGCCGAAGGATGAGAGAGGCACGTATGAAGCCTCCCTAGTGGCTGTCAGCACTGGCATCCGGTCCCTACCTTGCGTCATCACAGGTGAGGCAATCTGCACAAGACTGTCCGGTGTGAAGCGATGTCTCCTTTAAATTGCTTGTGAATTGGCTCTTTTAAAGGGACAGTTCACCCAAAAATTCTGTCATGTACTCAACCTCATGCTTTTCCAAATCTGTATGACTTAATGGCTTTTGTGGAACACAAAAGAAGATTATTTTTTTCTTCCATGAAGTGACAGTGACACCCATTAACTTCTATTGTAAAAACAGCTAAAACATTCCTCAAAATGTCAACTTTCAAAATGACAGACTTTTATTTTTGGGTGATCTGTTCCTTTAGATGTGTAATAATAAAAAACAAAAGTATATATATATATATATATATATATAGAGATTTTTTTTTTTTTTTTTTTGGAACACAGGTTACCCTGTCCTGCGCAATAAAATTGAGTTCAAAAGACCAGGGATGGCAGCAAATAAAGATGACTGGAATAAATTCTTGATGGCTACAAAGGTACGAGTTAGTAGTCATTGTTCCCTCTGAACTTTAACAATTAGTCTTCAGTCACAACGCAGTTGTTTGATTTATAATTAATTTGTTATCTTGATCAAAAGTTACCACTCAGGACTGAATTTAGTAGCGTGTGTTTTGTTGAAGTAAATGTAAATGCTCCCTTTCAATGTATTTCATCATCGTTTTTTATCCTAGTGGGTGCATTTGCAGTTTTCGCTTTACTTCACAGATTGTCCCATCCATCCTGCCTGGGGTCGCTTGCGGTGCTTTGATCATGATTGCTTGTTTTTGTTTCACCCTTTAGACCACTCACAGTCCAGAATGTCAAGATGTGCTGAAATTTATCACACAGTGGTGCGGAGGTCTCCCTTCAGCTGGATATTCCTTCCACTAAGACTGGGGAAGGTGCACAATATCTATTTCTCTATCTGTCATCATCCTGTTCTTCACTCTCTCGCATTTGCCTCCCAGCTGCTCTGCTTAAACATTTAAACAGTCTTTTTCATTCTCTTTTCCAATGGCAACATTCACGTCGTGGTCCTCATTCCTTGACCATTTTTTTATTAGCTAAAAGTATCATAAAGTGAAGCTACATGAAGGTCATTCAATGTGTGTGTTAAATATGCTTGACTTCAGAAAGCCTTTGAAATATCTTCATTTGAATATAATTTGCAAATAACTGTAATACGTACTCCATTAGTTCATATAAGTTGGATATTTTGACATTTAAACACTAAATAAAAAACGTATGCTTAATAAAGATTGTAATTGTTCTCATGGACATTTCTTTGAGGATATTTTAAAAAAATGAATAGCCTATTCACCTGAAATAAAAAAGCTATTTTCTATATCAGAATTATTGTTGAATTGTTAGGTGTGATAACATTTCTAAAGGCTGTTGTGCATCATATTTGGAATAAATGAATTCTAAGCCATAACTCATCAGTGGCGTTTACTAGTGTAATTAATTTTTATGTATAACGATCAGCTGGTTTATGAAAATTAATAGTCACTTGTCAAACAACGCCATCTTGTGGAGACCATAACGTGTTGGGGGTGAAAGAGGACACTCACACTTGTGGCCTGGTAAAACTTTTTACTTCTAATGATGTAATAATAAAGTGGAGTATTCCTTTTTTTTCGAGCCAGATTTTTGTTCCATAAAAACGCATTAAGCTATGGGGCATCATTACACTGCAAATATTTTAATGTTAAAATAAGCATCAAAGAAAATATTAGACTTGTGGGTGGTTTTGATTTTAATTTCTAGTTATTATATAACTGGACGGATCATTACACTGATGGTTCTTAGTTGAATTGCTTTTATAATAAGACCGTAAAGAAAAAAACTGCCACAAGGAGTGATTTATGGGGGTCAGACCTACGAAATAAGCCTGAACAAGCAAAGTCAAAAGGTTTGGGAGTCAGGGTTAGTACATATTTGTATTCATGTAGTATATATATATATTACGTGTTTTTAAACGTCTTATTAAGCTGATTACAAGTCCAAGCGCGTATTTCACCTGTAGGCAAACATAAGATGACGAATAGAAGGTAACCATAGCCACAGTACGCTGTTTTTGCAAATGCGTTATGACGATAATAATGTAATTATGCATTGATGTATTATAGATTTACATAACAAATAAATCTCAAAAGCTTTTTAGATGACGTTTATATTACTGATATTGGCGGGAAATTACAATTTGAAGCTCCTCGACAGATTGTGCCTGAAAAATTACGTTTGTATTTAGCTACATGTTAATCTTGTAGCAGATGTTTTAAATTCTTTAAAAACTCGAGGCGTTTTAAATAAACTGTATAATTTGAAAGTTGATGTAAACATTTGTCACAAGCTTGGTCTTCTGTGACCAACATGGCCTAACCTGTCAGTTTTGCTCATCTCATTGAATAAATAACAATTACCACAGGTTAACGGTATTTGGTCATAACAGTCAATGGTTTCCAACATTGTTTTATTTTATTTGGAATTTTGAATGTTATTTTTTCTAATCCAATGATTTTCATGCAAAGCCCATTGAAATATCTTACTTTGTGTCCCACTGCGTCCCCACGTCCTTCAAGAATCAACATTTACAAAAAATACCAACTCGCTGATTGAAATACAAGGGCAGCTGAATTTAATCTGCGACCTAAATATTCTTTTGATGAAATATGCTAATGTAGGCTACACCTCAGCCTAATGAGGTTGATCTGACATTATGTAGTGTCCTTAAGTACCCTTTGAACGATATAGCATTTTCGACAAGGCCGCAAACGGTTAGTCTCAGAAAGGACATGTTGCTAAAAAGCAGTATAATTTCTAATTTTTCTCTTCTGCGATATCTCATATAAGAGCACTGCTTCGAGGTTACATCATTCACGTCCAGTAGCTATGCCCTTCGTGTCACGCAAACTGCGCGTGTGCATTTCTTTCTTAAACGTTTGAAATGAACTCCAGCTTTGGTAGTCTAGTAGCCTAATGCACGCGTGGTTTATAAAATTATATCTTCATTGTACCCATTTATTGGCTTGAATTGTCTGAACGCTTAATGTGTAAACGCACTGAGCGTGCTGAGGTTAAATATGTTTTATTAATAACATTTAAACCTCTAACGGAAATTATACATTGCGATAACATTGACTTGTAGTCTCGTGGACGAAAGACGTTACAATGCGTTTGGTACAGAAGTTTATATGGTACAGAAATTATTTATGATGCAACATGTTTTCTTTGCTATGTTTTATTGGCGAATATAATCTTGCGCGTTTATCTAATAAAATTTTGTTTAATTGGCCTGTTTAATTAGAAAGGCTATTTGGCAAAAGCCTATAGGCCTTCATTTCCAAAAGCAACCATTAAATGACCTTGAAAAATAAGTTAACGTTTACTGAAAATGGTATAAGGAATACAAGGATGAAACACTGATTTGGACGTTCAGACCTATCTCTAAAAATTACAGAAAAATTAACATCTCATATCAGGTGAAGATTAAATATTATGACAACTGCTGGAATTCATGGCACGTTTAAGGCGCCTATGTGTGCGTTTATATGTAATCGAAATCAGCTTCAGTTTCCATCATCTCATAAACGTGTAGAAACGTGCTGTTTATAACTACTCTCTTTAAAACAAAGGTTCTTATGTGGTCCTCATAAATTCAGTAAATAAACATTAAGAACATGTTTGCTGTGTTCTTGAGTTGGCTTTAAAACGTTCTTGATGTTGCAGGTTCTTCAGATCAATGTTTTTTTTTAAACATACAAAAATATTTTCTAGAGGATAAAAAGTTCTTAGAGGATTTTCAAATGATTCTTCTACAGGCCGTAGTGTTTTTTTTTCAACGCAAAATAGCCTTAAGTGTGGATTTTGCGAACGTCATTTTGATCCTAATTACTGAGAATCATTCAAAAAAAATATATATATAGTGAAAATAGAATTGTAAAACTTTAGAAGATAATGAAAAAGATAATGTCTTAATAAAAGTGTTATGATTAAAAAATATGAAAATATGAAATATGAAGTGGCGAATATTGCGTGAAAAAAAGAAAGAAATTAATGTCTGCTTAGTGTATATTTGACTTTATTGGCAAGCTAAAATCATTTACACAATCATAAATATAATACAAAGGTACATGTTCAATATTTTCAGTGTCCTTATTGAGGAAACATGACAAGTGTAATTTTTG
Organism: Carassius carassius; assembly: GCF_963082965.1. Lineage (NCBI taxonomy): Eukaryota > Metazoa > Chordata > Actinopteri > Cypriniformes > Cyprinidae > Carassius > Carassius carassius. Next base: position 6,893,494 of record NC_081781.1, on the reverse strand, counting down.
AGGACCAAACTGCTATCGTCCTGAACGTTCAGAAATGTAAAGTATCAGTGCGTTCTGTTTAATTTGGCTGTCACCGTAGGCCTCACAACTTTTCTGTAGATATTATTCTTCATCTTCTCCTGAAGACATCGTATCCCCAAACAGATCTGCAAATGAGACTATTTCTAGATTGTAATCGTCCTATGAATAGACAGTAAATGACAAAATACATCAGACCTCAGGGTAATTGTTAGAACTTTAAACTCATAAACGTACAGTGACACTTAACAACATTCCATGATACGCTCTTTTGCGTAGCACAAAATTATGGAAGAACGCAATGAAATATTAAAAATCAGTTTGGCCGCATTAATGCTTCGGCTTGCATCCACACACGCGCTCCTAGCAAAAACCGACCGAAAGAAAAATAAGAACTGTCATGCATCGCGAACCCAGGACTATATGCGCTATGCTGTTATAAAAACAATCCTCGATGATATTTGCCATCTCTCTTGGCATTCACCGCGTGCCTTAATTGTATGGACATTTAAATCAAGGTCCGCTGTGAACACGAAGAAAAGCAGGCCTGTTTGCAACTACAGTGTTCTGAATCGCACAACTAAGCTACAGCAAAGATGTTGCACCAAAATGTCTACGTCCTTCTCTGACTGGTGTATCATCAGCATCCAACATTGCACAGAGCATCATGCATCCTTAAAAGCATCTGTGCATCACATCATAATTCAAGCAAGCGTTCTCATTTATTACGTTACCTATTTTTTCGAATGCGTTATTTCCACAGGACGGTGCGCATCTCTCCATCATGTGTTGGTGCAACATAAGGCCCGAGTGATGGCAATAAAAAGAAGCGCTCAGTGGCTTGCTGCAGTTGGTCCCTTGCTCAACTCCCATGAGATAAAAAAAAAATAAAAATAGTAGAGGGCCCATCTGGCTCCTCACCAGCTTTGTCAAGTCTTGCATACGCTAAAATGCTAATGACCTATATAGCTCATGCAAAATGCAGCAGAGGTAAGAAAGAAGGGGGAAACTATGAGACTAAACCAGAGACACCGCCGCCTCTTGTGGGGGGTCGGACGGGGTGGGGGCAGTTGAAAGCGCATCAGGAGGGGTAAACTAAATATTGGGAAAAAGTGGAGGGCACCATTTGTCAAAGACAACCTTGCACCTTACACAGAAAGGAACATTCCACGCAAATAGGATTTTAATTAGGCGATCCATTTAGTGACGTCCATTCAGTCTGAAGATCAAAGAACCTATTAATATAGCCTGTCATCATTTGATACAGTGGCGCCTTAATGAATCTACAGTCAACTGTTATATGCGCTAGAAGAAGGAAAAAAGAAACAAGCTTTAGTAAAACAAACGCAGTTGGTTGACGTTAACAATTTGTAAAAACAATGCACATTGATTTCATCAAAACTTACACAAATACACCTTGCGAAGTAGGATATACATAATAGGTTTTCATCCCCCGAGATAATAAGTGTCCATAAATCCAGTTTGGGGAAATGTCCACAAGGCAGTCGGTGCAGAAGAGCGTCCTTCCAAAACCATCAAATGTTCCGCTCGCTTTGCGCACCTTGATGCTGTAGGATGCGACATAAATCATTTCCGCTTACAGTGTTGCATCACTCAAAATTATTCAAGATAAACCGGGGGGAAAAGAAAGCAGATAAAGGCATGTTGGAAGCAAATAGCCAGAGCTGAAGGTTTCTGTGCTCGTAAGCAGAGTCGGTCATCATGTGAAATGGTGTGATGCAGAGCGCGATCTGACAGAGAGGAGGAGAGCAGCCCAGTTTATCACACACGCTGAAGCTCTCCGTCCTGCTCCTCTGTTCCCTTCCCTTCAAAGAGGATTACACTCGTGGAAATAAGTGGCATCTGTCGGGTTCCTAAACATTAGCCGTTTGGAAAATAGTTTCTGCACTTTTCATGATTCACGTGTTTGTTTTATTTCATCGTCGTGATTTCTAAACAAAGCACTTTTTTCTTTCTTATGCATTTCTTGATGCACAAGTCAACGTGCAATTCGTGCGCACGACTTCTCCAACTGGTTTATAATCTAAAGAACAACAAAACTTTTTCAAACTGGACGTTTTTACATTCAAACCCTTATACAAAAATGTAATGCTCTTATGTAATACTGGCAAATTAACCGCGAGCACTTTTAAGAAATATGGTCATCGTGCGCCACGATTCCAATGACTGATCATACTTCGACGTAAACGTTTTCACGTGAAGGAAATATTTTGTTAAAACTGCAGTAAACCTTTAGAAAGTTTTAGTTCATCAAATTGTGTACAAAAAAGAAGGACGACTCCATATGGCCTGTCATCTGCGCGTTGAGTCCCATCCCCCACGCGCGCACATCTCATCCCTCATGCTGCATTGATTTATTGTCGAACACTGATTTATCTTTATCCTTTTCTCATTTTATTGCTACACAAAAGCGTTTTTTCAACTCCAAATCACTGATAGGTCTTATTTGCTTAGGGATTTAAACCCACAACCGCCTGTTAGGCTTATTTTAAAAATACGTAGGCCTGAGTAGGCCTATTGCATCAACGTACAAATTATTAAGCGATTTTAAACGGAGTTGTATCATTTCATTCGCCTTGCGAGGTTCGTCTCGCTCAATCCGAATTGCCCTTGTAGTTAGTTGACGTCATTTACCTTAAAATGTTATGAAGACGTTTGAAGTTATACACAAAAACTTGAAAATAATTTGCAATGCGTAGCCTATGTTTGAAGCACCGCCGTAAAGCACTCGAACGGCGTAACATTGGTAGGTCTGTCCATCGATCTATGAATTATCCATCCGCTTTGTATTGTCTGGGTTAGTACTTGCTTTGAGGTCAGCAGAGGTCTCCTGATCCTCTCTTGTGTTGCAGTTAGAGGACTGTCGTCTGCCGCACGCGTGTCTCGAACAAACACATTGGACACGCGGTGGACTCCAGATGGTAAAGCTTTTCAATCCACCCTTATGCTGACGACACGTGTATAAAGACACTGTCTCTGAGTGCTGCAGACAGCCAGGACCTTCAAGGGCCCGGGAATATCATCTGATTAAACAAAGAAGTGGCTACTTGGTGGTCTGTTTGTAATAGGTTATTGCAAATATCCCTTGGTCTGTAAACTATTATCAATCTTCTAGGCTACAGTTAGCCTAGTATTATTAGAAAATGATAAACAATTTTCCATCAATCCATATCCTAAATTCACAAGTGTAATGTAATTGGATTAAGTAATTTTCCTAAACTAATTTCCTACACTTAGCTGACATGCGGCGACAAGATAGCGCACACATATATATGTATATGTATATATATATATATATATATGTATATATATATATACACATATATATATATATATATATATATATATATATATATATATATATATATATATATATATATATATATACACACATATATATATATATATATATACACATATATATATATACACATATATATATATATATATATACACATATATATACACATATATATATATATATACATATATATATATATACATATATATATATATACATATATACACATATATATATATATACATATATATATACATATATATATATATACATATACATATACATATATATAAAGCAAGTGCCAACACAAATGAGAAGCTTTACAACTCTATGGAACGTATTCCAAGCTCCTACACTTTTTTGTATCACCGAGGAAGGAATGTCCTCTAATACAGCACTTCAGATTCGTTTTACCACAGGGTTAAAGGGGACTTTAAACATTTGATTAGAGCACGCGTATGCTTCTTATTTACATTATATATAACCAAATAGTTAAGTAACAAGCACGCGCTTGTGCAGTCGTTACACAAGTGCATCGCGTGCGGCGTGTTTGTGCTCATGGTCGCGCGGACTTCCGTGCGTTTGGTTTGGCGTTATTTTGTCCAAAACAGAATGGGAGATATGTCCTCCAAAATACGAATGCCGTCTCCAGAGGAAGCGCTACCTGGAAGAGAGCAGAGCATGGAAGTGTCAGGTATGGCGTTGTTTTTTTTATCTGACTTTCTCAGTTCACGTGCTAACGCGGCTATCCGCTGTCAAACAAAGGGAGTGCCTTAACGTTTCAAGCGGTTTCAAGTCACGATGAGATGGATTATAGTGTTATAGGGTAGGGAATTGCAACCGAAGCGTACTTGTGCAAAAGAAAGCAAAGACGAGTCCTCTGCGGTCGAGGAAACTGGGGGCTTTGTTTTGTTTTTCCTGGATCTGAGCGACGCGCACGCGCAGTGCTTCACTTACGTATAATGGTCATTTTGTTCCTTCCAGAAATTCATATAGAAGTATTTGTAGACGTTATGTACTCGTATTTGGCTACTCTAATCAATTAATATATGCTTTGGTATGACACATTATATCATCATTACATCGTATTCAGCCTTATTCTCGTTTCCATTAGCATCACGTTAACCATTTAGGTGAAGCAAAATGTTTTCAAACTAAGTCTTTTTTTTTTTTTACCGAGTAAGATCCACAACACTCTTGGCATTAAATATTAAATATTCGTCTCTTCAGGGGCAAGTACAGGGTAGTAAAGGGCAATAAAAGGCACACTTGCAGTGAAACAGAACAGCTGACTCAGGCTCTTACATAAAAATGGAAATGCTGCTTCAAGTAGACTGAAGAGCTCTGATGGGAACAGGAGGCCTGCTACGAAACCTAAATCACACAGTTTAAGTGACATCATTTAAACGGAAAAATAAAACATCTAGTTAGAATAGTAAGTAGTTATTTAGCAGACACTTTTATTCAAAGTGACATGGAAAAAGTGTGAAAGTCATCATGAGATAAAAATATTCCAAATATTTAAATTTAATACTTAACAGTATAGTTTACCCCCCCAAAATAACAATTCATATGCTCACCCTCATGTCATTTCAAACCGGTAACACTTTTATTTTCTGTGGAACAGAAACATTTTGTCCATGACACTTTTATCTAAAGTGTGTGCGAAAAGAATAGTTTATTCAAAAAAGTGTGTGCGAAAAGAATAGTTTATTCAAAAATGTATCCCCCCACCCCCAACATTATTTTCACATCCTCATGTTATTCCAAACCTATATATTATTTTTTCCTTGGAACACAAAATGAGAAAATGCATGGGCAATGCATGGGCTATTTATTTTTCAATGTTTTGTTTTACAATGATCCTTTTTGTGTTCCTCTGAAAAATAGCAGCATATTGGTAGACATAATAATGACAGAATTTTTATTTTTTGAGAAAAATATCCCCTTTGTCTTGCTCAAGGGCACAAAAGCGATAACAAAAGGCTTGTTTCTTTCAGAGGTCGAAATAGCAATTTTCTACCTTTTCAGCCTTGGGCTATAGTCATATACCTTGTCCCATCCTCCCAGCAGCAGGTCCCAGTGTACATTACCTTTCGAGTTTTGGAGATATTGCCTTTGCATTCATTGTACAACTTACAGCTGTGGACTTAAGTTGTAAAGGAAACTTTAGATTAGGATTGTAGGTTATTGTATTATCGGCCTGGAAGTTAATAAGTATAAAAATAATGTGTTTGCAATGCCTCGCTCTCTGGAGCATCCACAGGCTGCTTGACATGCGACTCACATTGACGTTCAGTGCAATGGCATGAAGCGTGCCCATGCAGGGATCCACCCCTTCAGACTGCAGTGAACTGATTATCAGTGCTCACCTCTCAAGGCTTCCCCTTGGCAACGGGACTCCACTGTGGAGCTGGAAGGTTGCCAGGTAACACTCTGCAACACTGACACACGCGTGTCTCACTTTGAAGATGTAATGAACCCGGTTGAAGGTTACAGACCACAGAACAGATGGAAGAATGAGATCAGAGCTTAGGGCAGTGCGATGTCTCTTTGAACACGAGCAGCTCTTACAAAAAACTTTGTGGGTGCTTGGGTCACGTGCTGAGGGGGATCTTTCAAGTGCTGGAGTTGCTGTGGACTGTGGGAGTGGGATTGTACTTCTTTTTAGTGATATGCAAAAAAAAAAAGCCCCCTAGTTGAAATTGCTTGAATAATTAAGATATTTTTTTTCAGTGTTTTGAAAGAAGCCTTTTCTGCTTGCTAAGGCTTTATTTATTTGATTAAAGAAAGTAAAAAAAGGAATAATGTTAAATATTAGTTCAATTTAAAATAACTTTTCTATTTTAATATATTTTTAAAAATGTAATTTATTCCTGTGGCGGCAAAGCTGAATTTTTTGTAGCCATTTAGGCATATTAGAATGATTTCTGAAGAATCTTGTGACACTGAAGACTGGAGTAATGGCTGCTGAAAATTCAGCTTCACCATCATAGAAATCAATTTAGTAATTTAAAAACTGTAGAAATGCAATTTCTTTGATTTTGGCTTACTTGCATGTGACTAAAAATGTCATATTTAACAAGTATAGTTCACCCAAAAAAATCACACTTAGGTCATTATTTACTCACCCTCATGCTGTTCCAAACCTGTATGACTTACTTTCAACTGTGGAAGACAAAAGAAGATATTTTCAAGAATGCTGATGACCAAAACAACTTTGGACCCCATTGACTTTTTACTGCATTTACCAAAACATTTTAATTAAACATTTTCATAATAATAATAATATGCAAAGTCAAAGATGCAAAGTAAAATGAATTTGTGAAATTCTAATAGTAGTTTGGCTAGTTGATTAGGTAGTACAGAAAAAAAAATACTTCACTTGACTAGTTGATTGCTCATGTGCTGTATATTAAAGTTATATTTACTAGGAAATATAGATTGTCAGAGCAATATGGTCCAACATGTTTATATTCTCTATAGCAGTTGTTGATTTGCCATGCTAAATATCATATAACACTTTTGTGGCAAGTGCATGGTTTTGTTTCCATATAAGTGAGAAAGTTTGTTTAGGGAGGGCGTCCTTGGGGCTGTCCCACTTTGGCACAACATCGCTGCCATGTCCCCAAAAATGGCAGTAGCAGCACAGGAGGAGCAGTTTTGGCACACAGAGAATGATCACAGCGCTGAAAGGGAAAACAGCAGCAGGATTTTTCCCTGCTAAGACAGATTTGAAAGTGAGTAGGTGAAACACAGAGTAACTCTTGAGTGCCAGTGGCACTCAATGCATGGAGCGGATGGACGGTTGAAGGAGGGACGTTGGAGGTGCGGGGACGCTGGGGAGATTGGGAGGACAGACATTCCAATGTCCTCACATCTGTGCATCTGGTGAGGGAGGAGGGGGGACCGGATTTGGATGAAGGTGGCAGGGAATGGCAGAGAAGAGAAAATAATTTGAGATCCGTTTTGATCAATTTGCCTAAATTGGCCCTTTTTCGGTGGGATGAGGGGGGCCCAGTCAAGCGACTCAGGCTGGAGCTCCGCCAGGGTTTCTCGGGAAAGTTGCCACGCCGGGAGTGCGGGAGCACGGAGAGGGAGAGGAATGGAAGAGAAGAAACCCAGGCGAGACTTGGCAGGGTTCTGTCGCAGCTCTCTTTGTGTGTTTGCTCAGCTTTTGCGCAAAGGAAATCAAAAATACCCAGAGTGCAGGAGCTCAGCTTCAGTGCTAAAAAACAAAATCTAAAAAGAAAACTGGATTAAATTTCGCAGGAACCTAGGGCAAAGGGGTCAGCCCTTTGATAGCCGTTTTTGGACAATTCTGGAATAATTGTGCGGTCCCCGTTTTTTTGGACTGGACTTTTGAAGTTGTTTACAGCAAGAGATGGCCATGCGTCTTGAGGGGTTTTTATCTTAACCGCAAATGAAGATGTTTCTGACGCATGTTCTCATTAATGGCTTTACTATGCCTGGAACTACAAATGGCCAGTGCCAAAGAAAAGGTTGCACCTCTACGACCGGACTGCAAAGTTTTGTTTTTTTACTTTCAGAACTTCTAAAACTAAGGGCCAGAGGATGCTTTATCCCTAAGTGGGAAATTAATGTTTTTGTCTTGGAAGAAGAAGCTAGGTGTCCTCAGCAACAGTCTTCTTTCTTTGAGGAATGTCTCCAGAAAACCAAGATCATATTCCAAGGCTGTTGGCATTTGAATATGCTTATATCAATGAGGGCATAAAGAGACTTCAGTCTTCTAACTATTAGGGAATGTGATGCTCTACAAGAAGGAGATGAATTGTTAGTCAGCCATTTTGATGTCAACAAACATCAGGAGTACAAAGAAGGCCTGGATGTTGATTTTCCTAACATCTGTAAGTGGCGGCTCTTTCAAACCAAATAATGCTGTATTATCCCATATTAATAAAGATCACATGCTAGTCATTAAGTTTAGAGTTTTTCTCAATTGGCTTCCTTGATGCTGATGAGTCACCGTTAGAATGGTGATTTGTTGTTTTTGGTTTGTATGATTTATTATTGGTTTGTTGTATGAAGTATGATTTCCTCTAGAGAGACAGTTTTCTAGGATTCTGTCTGCTTCAGCAGGCTTCCAGTTAATAACCGTGAAAAGGGCAAGAACAGAGAAGAGACAGAGAGAGATTTTGTTGATTCTGTGCCAATGTGAATTTTCCAGATGTGTTTCATCACAAGACAGGTGTCCATGGCTGATAGAGCAGGTGCATTATGATGTTTGGCATTATATTTTGATGTAATGGTTTTCTGAAAGGCCTTTCAGCTTTCCACCAATACTCAAAGCATGCAAAGGCCTTTAAACATGGGACATTGAATTTTTAATCAACAGTATTTCTGACCTTTGAAGATGAATTCAAGTTCACTGTTCTGCATGCCATTTCTGATTTATTTTAAGTAGAAACTTTTTGCCACCAGCTACTCAGAACAGCTGCTTGGGCAACTGCAAAATGCCAGTTGGAAATGCTCCATTGCTTTCCATTCGTTAAAAAATAATTATTAATTATCAACCAAATTATTCATATACCACCTGGATAGATCTAAATGAACCACCCTAACTGTCTAGTTTTGGAATATGTTCATTTAAAGCTTATGTGTATATTCGGCGTTTTTGTAATGTAGAGTGAAATACTATAACTACTGCAAAGCACAAAGTATCTCAGGTAAACCAATTAAAGTGCAAATATAAATAATTCACAAAGATTGATTGGAAAACTACAACACCTAGCTGTTTATTTAGAACCCACAACTTTGATTAGACCAAAGAACTTTCAATTCTTCATATTGAAAAATGTATGATAAACCATTAGGATGTTTGTAATCCGTAAGATTATATACTTTGAGCACCAAAGCTGGATATTCAGCATATCTGAAGGATCATTTGACCCTGAAGATTAGAGTAATGGCTGCTGAAAATGAATCTTTCCACAAAAGAAATAAACTTCATTTTAAAACATTGAAATAGAAAACAATATTAGTGGTTTTACTGTATTCTTAGTAAAAAAAATGCAGCATTGTAAACCATAAGAAATTTTACAGTGTTGCATAGTAGTATTCAAACTTGCACACTTGCATCAGCTTTTTATTAATAGTTAGAACTAAATTCCTTTAAGTTTCTTTTATTTATAAAAATTTTTATTAGGTCTTGAGATTTTTTCCTAGCTAAGGGAACAAGTATAACAGTCCGACCATGCATGTGTAACAGTGGCTGAAAATTATTCATAACTTCCTTTGCAGATAATAGAAAACCTGATATGTTTGCATGACTTTTCTCAGCAATACTGTTTCTTGAAACCTTTTAAAGGGTGCAGAGAAGCAGTGTGGAGTTTTTGGTGAATCGTTGTGCACGCTGACCCACTTTAACTATAGCTTGAGAATCTAGCCTCCTTTACATTTTTCAAAGTATTATTTAAATTTGTCTTTCTCTTTGCTGATCTACTGTAACAGATGTGATGTTCTTTAGTTTAACTCGAGGTTAAGATCATGGTTTTAACTCCCAGCGAAACCACATACTGATAAATGTACATTTTAGATAAGTGTCTGCCAAATGCATAAATGTAAATGTAATCTGACCTTCTAACTCTAATGTGTCGAGAAAAGGGTGACCTGCAGGCATGATGTGATTAAGTAGATCATTTAAAAAGCCTGTTACACACTCCCTCTGTCTCCCACAGTGCTCTTTACCCTGCTCAAGAACACCTTTGTCAACACACAGGACTTGTATTGCTTTCAGCAGTCATCTGGCCTGTCTGTCTTTTCACTGAATTACAAAAGATAGTGGTCGGCTTATGTACTGGCTTAATGATTGTGTAATATTTATGACAGATTTTGACTTAAATAAGGAATATTAATCATTCCAAGGTCTTGAATGAGCTCACACTTCATCAGCATGAGAAAGGAACAATCTGGGTTCAAAAGCTAAGCTCTATTAGTAGAAAATTATTTCAATTTTTCCATCAGCTTGCAAAAATTTTGCACAATTTCATTCATAATGGAAATCTATAGGAAAGTCATCAGGAGAAAGTTATATACTCTATAAATACAAGGGCCAGTCCATCCAGGTCATCATTGACTCGCCTTCATTTCATTACAGTACAAATCTGTATGACTTTCTGTATTCTATGGACCCTAAAAGAGGATATTTTGAGAACTGTATAAGTGTTTTTTGTCCATATAATGGAAGACCGTGATCTCCAATGGTGTCTGGTTCTCAGCGCTCATCAAAATATCTTCGGTAGAAGAAACTCATTTAGGTTGTGGACAACATGATTTTTATTTTTGGGAGAAATCTCTTTAAGAACATTGCTGAGAATTACTGTTGTCCACAAATTAAATTTTTTAGCTGTTGTCCTTAACAAACAACATGCAATAACACAAAACATGTACTGTTAACATTGAGATACAAGTTCAACTGCTGTTGAATAGCTAAAAATTTAATTTAGACTACCCTGCAAGTCAAATGATACTCATGCTAGAATATAATTATGATTTTGCACATTTATGCATCCAAAACCATCAGAATACATTGTCCAGTAATATGGTTTATGTCTGTTCTAAATGACAGCCTGCCACAGATCCTTTGACAAAGATTAGTATGTTATTCTTAAAAATTGCGGTGTAATAGAATTAGTGAAAGATCTGTGATTCAAAAGTGATTCCATCTGCAGATGTGAGCTTGCAGGCGATTGTAAGAAAATGAAGAGCTTAAAATATTATTTAGAAAAAATGAAACATAAGCATGGATGATCCATTCAATAAGATCAATAACATGCATTTAAAAAAAGTATTTGAGATTCCAATTTTCAGTGGTGCTGACGGGCATGTGAAAATTTCGATGACCCTTTATTTTAAGGTGTTTTTGTTACAAAATGTTACATGTACTTACTATTATAATAACAATTAATTATGCATAATTAAATGCAAATAACCCCTAAGCCAAACCCTAATTCTAACCCTTAACATATAGTACATGTAGTTCATTAATATTACTCAATACATAAAGGCATATTACACTGTAACACTGACACCTTAAAATAAAGTGTAACTGAAATTTGTCTCGCTAACTGATTGGGATTATTCCAACACTGTTATTTGTATTCTATAGTCCCAATAATTTAATTTTCAGTGTTAAAGCTGTGATTTATCATTGAGGAAGTTGGAAGAAGACAGCAAATGAATATCACCACATTGAGTTGGTGGATTTGGCATTGTGGCTGTACGTGTGAGAAATTCCAAATCTCACAGCTTGAAGGGTTGTTTCTAGAGATCAAAATAATTCTTTCTGAAAATGTGTTTGGAATCCTAATGCAGGTTATAAAAAGACTCGCTCGCTTTGCTCAGAGGACGCAACAGTCCACCTGTTTGTCTGAACAAAGAACTGAAGGAATTAAAGATATGATGTGTTCTGGGTCCTACAGTGCGTTTCATTTAGCTGTTTCTACCTCTGGTGAGCAAAACCCCCTTTAATCTTGGCTCCAAAGGACTGCACTGACGGGCAGGTGTGGAGCGCTAGTCGCCATGTTTGATGTTGACACATAATCGCAAGATGAAGGGAGAAGGAAGCCTTTTCACTCACAAAGAGTTCTATCTCACTCCTTCACCTCTGTGGCCACACGTCTACTCGTTACCGGCTCATTAGTGATCCTCTCTTCCTTTATAATGATAGAATAGGAGCAGAAGGGTAAAACCCCGTCTGTCGCACATGCCCTATGTTACAGTACAAGAGTCCACTGATCACAGTAGCCTCTAGTCTGCTATTTTATGAAGACTTTTAGTATGAAATGTTCTCTGGTTGAAGCAAAATGGGTAATAATATAGAAAACGTACTGACCCACAATGATTCAAGTTCTTTTTCCTTAATTAGTGGTGAGAAGATTTGAAGATTCAAATTGAATCAGCTCTGGATGTGTTTGAAATGATGTACTACTATACTAAGATAATAAGGTATATGCACAGTATGCAATATTAATTAGGGTTAATGAGATATAGTCATACATTTTTTGTGCAGATTCATAAGGCTCCGGAAGCATTCAAAATTGCTTAATACTACACTACTAATACTATTTTTGCAGTATACAATGCAATGTGTCTACTGGGCACACTATGCAACATTAATTTGTGTTGTTGAGATGTTGCTAAATGGTTAAAGATTCATTTTGCAGCTGATTGATAATGAGTCTCTGGAAGTGTTTGAAATGGCTACCATACTGTTTTTGCAGTGTGCAAAGGTATGTACACTGTGCACAGTATGCACCATTAATTAGTGTTGATGAGATGTGTAAAAAAAGACTGTGTCCTGAAGATTTAAAATGAATTGTCAGACAGTAATAAGCTGATTCGAAAGGATCTGGATGTGTTCACAATTATTTCATAGTACTACAGTACACTACTAATAATTTTTGCAGTATGTAACAATGGCATAAAGTCTTGAAGATTCAATATCAATGATTGCACATTTTTGAGCTGATTCAAAAAGCTCTGAATGTGTTCAAAATGGCATAGTACTAAACTGTGAACACTTTTTTATGGTATTTAAAGTATGTATAATGCATTGCATCATTAATTGTTAATGAAATATAACATAGCCTGTTCAAAATGGCGAATTATTATTGTCAGAAAGCCTATTCAGGAACTAGGAACCAAAGTTCAATTCGCGTTTCCTAGGGGGACACTTATTACTGTTACTTGCCGGTGAAGATCGCTGTCTGTCTTTGTTTATGCTGCTGTAATGTAATGTAATGCTGTTTCTGTAATGTGTTCATATAATACAAAACACATCTAAATTCATACCAGATGCATATGCAGATGCATATATTGGAGTAAATAAATGGAGTAAATCCTGCTCTCCCGATTCTCTGACCGGAATCTGGTCCATACTTGGCCGCCTCAACCAGTTGTAATTCAGATGTAGTAAGGTTTACTACAATTATACTACTAAAACCATTTTTGCAGTATGTACAGTGTGCATAGCTGCATTGGAATGACCTGCCTACATCTATCACTGCAGCACTCTATTAAAGGGTTAGTTCACCGAAAAATGAAAATTATGTCATTTAATAACTCACCCTCATGTCGTTCCAAACCTGTAAGACCTCCGTTCATCTTCGGGACACAGTTTAAGATATTTTAGATTTAGTCCGAGAGCTCTCAGTCCCTCCATTGAAACTGTGTGTACGGTATACTGTCCATGTCCAGAAAGGTAAGAAAAACATCTTCAATGTAGTCCATGTGACATCAGAGGGTCAGTTAGAATTTTTTGAAGCATCGAAAATACATTTTGGTCCAAAAATATCAAATTATTCATCATTGTCTTCTCTTCCGTGTCTGTTGTGAGAGAGTTCAAAACACAACAGTGTAGTGATATCCGGTTCGCAAACGAATCATTCGATGTAACCGGATCTTCTTGAACCAGTTCACCAAATCGAACTGAATCGTTTAAAACAGGTCACGTCTCCAATACGCATTAATCCGCAAATGACTTTAGCTGTTAACTTTTTTAATGTGGCTGACACTTCCACTGAGTTCAGACAAACCAATATCCCGGAGTAATTCAGGTACTCAAACAGTACACTGACTGAACTGCTGTGAAGAGAGAATTGAAAATGAACACCGAGCCGAGCCAGATAACGAACAACAGACTGACTCATTCTCGAGTCAAGAACCGTTTCTGTCAGACGTGTCCGATTCGAGAACCGAGGAGCTGATGATACTGCGCATGTGTGATTCAGCGTGAAGCAGAATGACACACAGACTGTCTAAACTGAACTGATTCTTTTGGTGATTGATTCTGAACTGATTCTGTGCTAATGTTATGAGCCCAGGTAAGCCGAAGGCTTGAATCAAGGGCAATCATCGCAAATTAAGCCATTAGGTCGAGCGCAAAAGAACCGGTAAACCGTTTTCTTCAACTGGTTAATTGAATCGAACTGTCCGAAAGAACTACTGGTGATCCGAAAACCGATGCAACCGTTTCTTGACTCGACAACGAGTCAATCTTTTGTTCATTATCTGGCTCGGCTCGGTGTTCATCTTCTGTTCTCTCTTCACAGCAGTTCAGTCAGTGTACTGTTTGCGTAAATGAATTACTCCGGGATATTGGTTTGTTTGAACTCAGAGGGAGTGTCAGCCACATTAAAAAAGTTAACAGGTTAAAGGGGTCATGACATGGGTTTTTTTATTTTATTATTATGGTCCCCTAGGGACAATTTTAGTATTACTATAGTTTTTTTTACTTTTAAAATGTAGTGAATTATGACATTCCCCCCCCCCCCCCCCCCCGGTTTCTCATTCTTTGATTCAAACAGTCTGTTTTTGGGTTGTTTCCCCTTTAAGAGTTCAGTGTTAACGCCCACTGTTATGATTGGCTAACGTCAGTGCCTATGGATCAATTATTAACACCCCCAGCCAGAACATTTGCAGATTGAGCGTAACTGTTTAGCGGGTGATGCATTTCGAGGCGATGGCTCTTGCAATGATAAAACCTTATATGTTTGAGCCGGAATCAGATGAGGAATCAGAGGAAAATGAACCATCACCACAACAACGAATACTGGAACAGCCCGTCTCCACATGGAAAGTGAAACTATTTTGAATTAATAAAAAAACTGTAACCCGAGACACTTGAAAACGGATTATTGTTGCATAATTATCCTATAGCTTAATTTGCTAACAGTTTAACATTATTTAGCTAATTTCAATTAAATGATAGGGTGTACCACGGACAAAAATGCATGCACAGGCCATATTTGAAGATGCAGCATTGATAAGGCAACATTTTTAATTTTCTATCACATGTAGGCCTACTAGAAAGGCGACATATTTTCAAGATTCTCTTATACAAATGTGGTTATATTAGCCAGTGATTAAAAGTAATATTGTAAATACCCTTAAAATAACTGTAATGAATAAAACCTTCCTAATCATCGGCAAGAAGGAGACTGGAACCGGCGGACAATCAAATGAAAGACTTTAATAACAGAATAAACACACAAAACAGCGCATCAGCCCCTCACGGACGACTGATGCGCACAAATAAAAACCAAAACATAAAATAAAGCTCAGGCCTGGTCCTCTCTCCTCCTTCACTGTCGTCGCTCCAGTTTTATATCGTTCCATCTCCTGCGTGGGACTCGAGACCGGTGGGTCGAACAGGTGTCGTTCATCTCCAATCACTCCACTGGCCTCGCTCCTGTTCCCATGTCCCTCGGCCCCGCCCCACTCGTCACAATGACAATTCTACATAAATAGGTGTCATATCAAATACATTTATGATTGCTTTAAACATTCACAGGTGCACTTGTGGCAATTGTGGTGCAATGCCCACTGAGCAAGAACATAAATGCTGCATGGAGACCCCTGAAGTATGTGCACATAATAAAAGACAAATAATAATAATTAAGTTAATCTGCATGTTTGAGTATTACATGTCATACATGTTGGACTACAACTGTAAACTCAATAGCCTTCTCAATAGGTTGTCAGAATAATTAACCAGGCACCAGTACCACCTACCTGTATGATTCATCACCCGGGACTTGAACCTGTTTGCCTAAATTTGTATTCGTTACAGAATGCACATAACATTTACAGGGCAGACTATGGTCCTTTGAGACTCAGAGGGTTACACCAGTAAGAAAACTGACATACACAATAGTTTTATGTTAATATGGATAAATATTTATTGTAACAAAATATATATTCAAATAACAATCGTTTTGACATATATATATATATATATATATATATATATATATATATATATATATATATATATATATATATATATATATATATACACACACACACACACACACACAACACTTTACAAAACACCTTTTGAATGTATAATTTGAAATGTCTTTTCTCTGTTTCCATCAGGCGCTACAGGCATTTGGCTTACAGAAGCTTTGTCAGTTGGTGCTGGGGCTATCTAGGCAGAAAGATCAGGGTTGTAATACCATCATGTGCTGTCCTGTGTATACGGCAAAAATTCCCAGATGCGTAAGGCAGCTATGTCGGATTCAAACTGCCCCTTGACTAAACCTTGACACGTGCTCAGCAATGGACTCCTTCAATGAAGGTCTGTCATACTGTGTGCATAGACTGTCAGGCACTGTAATTTTATGCAGTTCCTCCATGTAGGGAAAAGGATCTGGCAGAACCTTTTCAAAAAGCAGTGTCATCAGATTGTTGACGTAGCCTGGAATTTTTTTTAAATACTGTAAATTAAGTTCTATGCACTTTTGTGTATTGCATTTAGTTTATTTTTTTTTTGTAAATTACTAATTAAAACATCTATTCACACTTACAGTACGTTGGGTTGGATGTCACTGGTTTTATGGTGTACAATCCTTTTTTTAGCCTTGGGGAACAAAAGTCTGTACATTGGCTTTCCAGATGATGTAGTAGCCTTTGGACGGTTTGAATTTTCATTGAAATGCATGCCAGCCAAATACAATCTAAAACAGCAGAAAAAAAACATGTAGTTACTAAAAAGTAGGAGTGATACAGTGTTATTATTTTTTAAGATAAATTAAAAATAATAAGAAATGACAAAGCATTCAAAATGTTATAACTGCTTTTCAAATTACTTTATAGCTTATGCTAGGCTTCCTCTATTACATACAATTATGAAATAATCGGACTTTATGGTTTATTACTTGTCAATAAGATGCTTCTATACAATGTGTATTAATTTGTGTGAAGGATAATGGAAACCGTATTAGCACTGTGGGACACACAGATGAACAACAGTCAGCCACTTTGATTGGTAATGGTAATAATATGAAATACTATGCACTCACCAGGTTTGAAGTGTTTACTGCTGCCCTTAGACACTCGATGTGAATGTTCACATTGTGGGTATAATGGATCATCATGGATGTGAACATCCTGAATGTGATTGATGAGGGACTTCCACTTGGCTACCTTCGTTGGTCCTGATGTAGAGGATGCTGCAGTCCAGTAGAGATGGTTTCTTATGCTGTGCTGCCACTTTTTCACTATTGAACAGTCATTGACTCTGGCAATTTGCTCTAACTTCTTTGACAACCCTAATTAATTTTTAATAACAAAAAGAAATATTGTTTATGTAATGAAAAAAAAAACTGTCCATTTATTAACATTAAATGTTTTTTTCAAGCTCAAACGTACCTTTCTCCAAATGCCAGACATCTTAGTACTGTGTGACGTTTCGTTCTTTCAGAAACTTTTGAATCTGGGGATGTCGGTCTGTCACAATGCAGTCTAGCCTTACACCACATTCCTCAGCCATTCCAGGCTTCGTTTTAACCCTTCTTTCTCCATGTGGTAGCTACCACCGACCTCATAACTCTGTGAAAAAATTGTTATCAGGGCAGTGAAAGTCAGTTATTTCATTCCTTTAAAACAGTAATCATATCTGACTACATCTTTGAATTATAAAAGGTCTATTATAAATAGCAATTGTAATTTATAATACAAGTATAATTTAACATTGTTTAATTTGAAACAGGCAAGGCATACTCTGTTGCCATTCTTTCTGGTAATTTTGTGTGCATTGACATGATGTGATCTATGCATTTTCTCACTTGCACTAGCTGGATGTCTATTATGAGGTTCTTTTGAAGATCCATTGTGGTGTAGCTCCCATACTTTGCTGAATGGCCTAAAATGTCAAAATACAAATAATATTTTATAAAATAGTTTACACAGGAACAAATTATTAAGACTGCAGAAGAACATCACCAAGCAGGACTCTTTACCTGGCGAATCAGCTCTCATATCGCCACCAATTATCACCTTGTCTGCCTCACAGAGATCCTTCAATAAATCCACCTGTTCCTTCTTCCACTTATAAATTATTAGTGGTTCCAGGTACATGCTGGCATGCCTTCTGAAGGTTCTGTATGTGAACATCTTCAAATGCATTGACTCAAATACCTTCAAAAGAAAAATAATAATTATGCATTATACGTTTAAACTATTTTAAACAGTAAAAATAAAAAAACACCCAACAAACCTTTTTCATCTGGAAGAATGAAGCTCCAGAGAAGTACAGGGAAGCAGACAGCTGGAGGTTACCAACAGGGGTACTGCAAACACAGGGTTGGCTCTTCCACTGTCTGAAGTACTCACAATGCAGGCAACGTTGATCAATGGCCAAAAAAGTCCCATTGCTACGAGGCTGAATATTGCAGGCTATTGAACATACTGGACAGGTCTCAAACAGTTCAAGAAGACAGTTTTCAAACACAATATATTTGGTGTCTTCATGAGAGGCTTTGGATGTGTACATGCTATCACAAGAGAAAATTAATAACAAAAAAATTATGTAGTGTATTTTTTTTTTCAACATAATCAGTTTTACGAGTCAGTAAAACATACAGTTCACATAAATGTATGCTAAACTTAACATGATAAAGACAAAAACTTCTGAATGCTTTGATGGTTCAGTCACACTGGTGACAGACTGAGCAGGGTCATATGTTACGTCTTGAGTGTCACAGACTTCTTCAAAAGACACACTTTCTTCCTCCTCCAATTCAAAGCGACGCCTTTTGGAAGGCGTTTCATCTTTTAAAGGTGTTGAAGTAAAAGGATGTGAAGTAGTCCAGGGTATGGCGACATCACCACTTGAAAGAATTGAGGACTGCTCTGTTTGTGTTTCTATAACGTTAGAAAATACAATTTAAAGTTTTATTCTATCAATTGTAATTGCAGTATTATAAAAATATGGACTATAAATACTTCCTTTTAGGCAATAAAGCTTTTAAGCTTCTTATAAATATAATTATGATGACACAGGTTAGGATTATATAAGTAATACCTTTGCTACGACACTTGGGTCTCATGGTTCGAAACGGCAGCTGTGTGCCCACAGATGTATTAGTGGGTTGGTCAGTTTGACAGCCAACATCTTTTGATATGGGGCCTGAACATGGCAGTCTCTGAAAACAATATGCAAGTAAACCAAGTAAAAACACTGTGATTATTCATAATGAATGAAATTGCATTTTAAAAAGTAGTTTAAAGTTTTAATATAATATATATTTTTAATATATTTAATATATTTTAAATAGATGTCCCTACACTGTTGTGTTTTGAACTCTCTCACAACAGACACGTAAGAGAAGACAATGATGAATAAAGTCGTAGTTTTTGCTATTTTTGGACCAAAATGTACCCTTTTTGCTATTTTTGGACCAAACTGACCCTTTGATGTCACATGGACTACTTTGAAGATGTTTTTCTTACCTTTCTGGACATAGACAGTATACCGTGCACACAGTTTCAATTGAGGGACTGAGAGCTCTCGGACTAAATCTAAAATATCTTAAACTGTGTCCCGAAGATGAACGGAGGTCTTACGGGTTTGGAACAACATGAGGGTAAGTTATTAATGACATAATTTTCATTTTTCGGTGAACTAACCCTTTAAACTTCTAATATATAGTGGAGTCATATGACATGTCATTGCAGTGTTTGTCATGGCACAATGTACCGTTTCACATGCATTTTTACAAAATAGTGGGCGGTATACAGTATATACTGTGCAGTATGCCACAAGCAATACACTAGTGTTCCATTCCAAACAGCCTTGTTTAATCACCATGACAAAGGAAGTGATTTAAGCGTTGGGCATTTTACAGAATGATAGTCTTTTGGCAGTCCTTGTGTTTGTAGTTGACTACATGCTGTTGCCAATGGTGACAATATCAAATGAACTGGAATGAACACTTTCATTCCACAGCTGAACATGAAGTATGAGGAACACATGATCCATGTAAATATAGCTTTGATGCGGTTTCTCTTTCTGATTTTGCCTCTTACATTCTCTACAATCTCTGTCATTCTCATTCTCTCTAGCCTTTCCCCCCACCCTCCTTCTGATTGGTCGAATTAACTCTGCAGCCTCCTGTTGTGAATAATTACTTTTGATCCAGTGCAGATCTCTCTCTCTCTCTCTCTCTCTCTCTCTCTCTCTCTCTCTCTCTCTCTGTCTCTGTCTCTGTCTCTCTCTCTGTCTCTGTCTCTGTCTCTCTCTCTCTCTCTCTCTCTCTCTCTCTCTCTCTCTCTCTCTCTGTCTCTCTCTCTGTCTCTCTCTCTGTGTGTGTGTGTGTGTGTGAGAAAATTTTCAAAAATTTTATGCTGGCTGTCACATCCCAGTATCACAAACCCACATGTAAACATATACAGTCTGTCTTGAGATGGGACATGAAGATGTTCCATCAATACTAAGGATTTAAAGTCACAACGACACTGAAGTAGTGTCAGATCTTATTTTCTTTGTATTGTGATGTACATGATTGTGTAGCAGATTAAAACTGTTTAATACGTTTGTTTTTAAGAATGCACAAAGAATAGTGACTGATTAGTTAAGGGGGTTTTCATATTTTCTATCCAATGTGGTTTCAAGTACTGACAAGTTGTTGATTCTTGGTGATTTTAACATACATCTTTGTTGTCCCTCGAAACCTCTTGTGAGAGATTTCGTTCATCTTTTAGACTCTTTTAACCTCCCACAACACATATCAGGACAAACACACAAACTGGGTCACACGCTAGATCTAGTTTTATCATTAGGCCTTGATATCAGTAATATATCTGTAAGTGAGGCTGAGTTGTCTGATCACTGGCCAGTTTTGTTTGACAGTGTCATTTTCTGTCCTAGTCATGTAAACCAGCCTAATACCTACCGTTCAAGGTCTATTAACCCTTCCACTGCTTTGCAATTTATGGCTTTTTGGCCCTTCCAGCTCATAGTGATGTTAT
The DNA here is from genome assembly GCF_963082965.1 of Carassius carassius. Lineage (NCBI taxonomy): Eukaryota > Metazoa > Chordata > Actinopteri > Cypriniformes > Cyprinidae > Carassius > Carassius carassius. Next base: position 6,872,379 of record NC_081781.1, on the reverse strand, counting down.
ATCATCGCAGAATCGGATTGTTGATGAGCTGGTAAATTGTTTCAATTCTTCATGATCAGAAATCTTCAACGTAATTGCCCCTTATAAAACCAAAAAACTGAAATCAAATAATGTACCATGGTTTAATTGTGACATAAAAGTTTTAAGGAAAAAATGTAGAAGAGCAGAAAGACAATGGAAGAAGAACAAATTTCAAATCTCATATCAAATCTTACAGAGTAACTTGTCTAACTTCCAAGAATCAGTTTACTTGCAAAGGGCCAAATACTTCTCTAACATAATCTCAAAATATTCCCATTGCCCAAAGATAATGTTTTCTACACTAAATTCAGTATTAAACCCTTCTAGACCGGCCGGCCCAGAACCTAGCCTAAACTTATGTGAGAAGTTTTGCAACTTCTTTATAAACAAAGTTACTGAAATTAGGGCACAGATCTCAAGCAATTTAACTCAGAATTATCAATATGCAAATATGTGCCCCTCTGCTTTCTAATTTTCATATTATTTCACACTCTGAGCTGTTGAGCATTATCTCTAACATGAATCCAACCACTTGCTCTTTTGATGCCATGTTCTGTCCTCTGTGTTGCCAAGTCTACTTTCTATTATCAATAGCTCTTTACAAATGGGTATTGTACCATTTTGCCAGGCAGTGGTCCATCCTTTACTCAAAAAAGCTAATCTCTATCCTTCTGATTTTAATAACTATATGCCCATTTCAAAACTTCCATTTTTGTTCTGGAAAAGTGTGTACTAAATCAAATTTCCCCCTATTTAATCTCTTAACAACGTTCTGGATCCTTTTCAGTCTGGCTTCAGAACTAAACACAGTACTGAATCTGCACTTTTGAGGGTAGTAAATGACCTCTTACTATCTGCAGACTCTGGTTACTGTACTATTCTTCTATTATTGGACTTAAGTGCGGCTTTTGATACTGTGGATCATCATATCTTGTTAAAGAGATTGGACCTTAAAGTTGGCATTCGTGATGGTGCACTAGATTGGTTTGCATCATATCTCGCAAACAGGAATTTCTTGGTGGAAATTGGAGAATTTTCATCAAGTTCAGTTCCCGTCACTTGTAGGGTGCCCCAGGGCTCAATTCTGGGTCCAATCTTATTTTCCTTATACTTACTCCCTTTTCGTTTCATTTTTGAGTCCCATAAAGTTTCATATCACATTTATGCTGATGACACTCAGCTCTATTTTCCATTAAAATCAGGTACTGATTCAGTTTCCTCTCTGCTAGCTTGTTTAGAGTACATTAAGGCTTGGATGGACAATAATTTTTAAACTTCAATTAAATCAGAAGAAGACTGATGTTATGTTGTTTGGCCCTTCACACCTTTTAAATAATGTAAGTTCTACCCTAGGCCCCCTTCAAGATAACATTCATGATAAAGTAAAAAATCTTGGAGTTACCCTTGATCCGGAGTTAAAATTTGATAAACAAATCAACTCTGTAGTTAGAGCCAGTTTTCTGCATCTTAGGGGACTTCGCAAGCTGAAAAATATTCTGAGCTTTAGTGATTTGGAGACCGTTATTTGTGCATTTATTTCAACCAGGCTGGACTACTGTAATGCTCTATATGCTGGAATAAATCAGTCCTCACTCTCACGATTACAACTGGTACAAAATGCTGTGGCTTGTTTTTTAACAGGGACATAAAAAAGAGAACATATTACACCTGTGTTGTCATCACTTCATTGGCTGCCTGTTCAATTCAGAGTTGATTTTAAGGTTTTAGTATTTGTATTTAAATCACTTCATGGTCTTGCCCCTTCATATATTTCAGACCTTCTCCATTCGTATTCTCCAGTGAGAACGCTCAGATCAACCACCCAGATGATGTTCCAAAATCTCGACTTAAATCCAAAGGTGACAGAGCATTCTCAGTTCTTAGTCCTAAGCTCTGGAATTCCCTACCTTTTATCTATTAGACTTTCCCCTATTTTTTCTACATTTAAATCTTCTCTTAAAACATACTTTTTTTTCTCAGGCATATGTGTAATTAATTATTAGTCTTTTTTTTGTCTTAAATATTGTTTAAATTGCATGATGATGTCTTCATTTTATTACTTTTGTTTTGGTTTCCTTTCATATTTTATTATTAGTGTTTAAATTAAGCACTTGAAAAAAAAATGAAGCTTTTGAGTTATGATTGATGATCAGCTGACTTTTTCAGACCACATTGCTAAAACTGTCCGATCCTGCAGATTTGCTTTATTCAACATCAAGAAGATCATGCCCTTTCTTTCGGAACATGCTGCACAACTCCTTGTTCAAGCTCTTGTTCTGTCCAGGCTGGACTATTGCAATGCCCTCTTGGCAGGTCTTCCAGCCAATTCTATCAAACCTTTACAATTAATTCAGAACGCGGCAGCAAGATTAATTTTTAATGAGCCAAAAAGAATTACTTCAGACTTATGTGCCCTCTAGAAGCTTGCGTTCTGCAAGTGAATGTCGCCTGATTGTGCCATCCCAAAGAAGCACAAAGTCACTTTTATGGACTTTTAAATTAAATGTTCCCTCCTGGTGGAATGACCTCCCCAACTCAATCCGAGCAGTCAATCCGAGTCCTTAGCCATCTTCAAGAATCGGCTTAAAACACATCTCTTCCATCTTTATTTGACCCTCTAACTTTAACACTCACTATTCTAATTATATTCTTAAAAAAAAAATCTAACTACCTTTGTAATCTTTTTGTATTCTATTTTCTTTTCATTTATTATGCAATTGTATGTGTGTGTGTGTATGTGTAAAGACCTCTAACACTAGCTTGGTCTATTCTTTTTTTTATTCTATCTGTTTTCTTTTTATTTATTATATTATTTAAAAGCCCATGCTACGTGTACTGTGTTAACCTAACTATGACTTGTTATAGCACTTATATATCATTGCTCTTTTTGTTGTTTTTGATTGCTTCCACTGTCTTCCTCTGTTAGTCGCTTTGAATAAAAGCATCTGTTAAATGAATAAATAAATAAAATAAATAAATAAATAAATAAATTGTATCGTACGAGGATGCTTTGTTTTGTATGTTGTGCAGCACTTTGGTCAGCATTTATGCTGTTTTAAAGTGCTATATAAATAAACTTGACCTTGACCTTGACCTTGATTCAAGCCATGTTTTAGCCACAATTCATGTTTTTCATTGTAAAAACCTTTACAAAAAATAATTTGTATTATTATCTATTGCCATTTTAAATAGTAATATGTAGTTGTTGGAATTATGTATTCAGAATGGCTTTGTTTTTAATGATGGTGTCAGTTGTTAGCGTTGTATAATGTAATCTGTTGTGTATCACTGAAGCGAATCAAAAATAAGTTTCCTTGCAAAAGGACTATAAAGTATAACTCTAAATCTGTTATCGATAATGAAAGATATATAGTTTTTTTCTTTTTTCTTTCTTGTTTTATGTTGGTTATTGATTGGATTTAGAGATGTTTTGCAATAAAAAATTATGGCATACCAGATAAATTGAAGATTGAATTATGCCATACTGATTAAACATGAGGTTAATAATGCACAGATGAATTGTTCTCAAAAAGATCTATACCATGCATTTATAAAATAGATATAAATTTCCTTGGCCTGTTTCACAAAGCTAAATGGTTTCTGAAGACTTGGAATACACTTTCATTATTCTTTCTTGTCATTTCTGGAGCTTTCATTTGTAAGGGTGGAAGAACAGCAGGAATATACTTCCTAAATCTCTTTTTGTGTTCCAGGGAAGAAAGAAAGTCATATAACCTATACTGGAATGACATACGGCTTAGAAAATGATGACATAATTTCCATTTCTGGGTGAGCTAACCATTTAAATGAGGGTAATAGTGATATTTTGTCTGCTCTTGCTCATGTGCTGATCTCTGTTCACTCCTGGACATCTTCTGAAAGTGGCAGGCCACCTCTGGACAGTCTGATAGGAAGAGGAATCAGCATGTCCTGCGCTCTCTCCACGTCCTTAGTGGACCACGTGCTTGCACTGCTCTGTTCCGCCTGGCTGACCTGTCAAAAATGTTCTAGTCACAAGAGTGGGCTTCTACAGTGCAGCTGCATGGAAATGACTTGGCACCTTTGAATTAATTTTTCATGGGCCTTGTCTTTAGATGTTCCCCCTCCTTTTGAATATCGGCTATTTCAAAGGCCCTGCAGATCACCAATGGCATCGCAGCCCTGTGGCCGAGGAGTTTGAATGCAGGATGGTTTTCCCATGCTCGCAATCAAACCCCGTGAAAGTTGCCCACCTGAAGCATTGATGTCAAACTGCATCATTGTTCACGAGCGCTATAAATAGCTTTACTAATCAGACTTGAGCCCCCCCTAGATGGAAATTGCTTTAAATGTGCTGGCGTGTAGGTAAGTTACCTAGGAGGGGGAGGCTGAAGTGTCTTTGCAAATGCAAAGAACGTGTCTGCTGGGAACACTGGGAATTAAATTACAGGAAAACATAATGCAATCCTTGATATCTACCTACTCTGCGTAATGAAATCAGCAGATGAAAGCACAGCTGGACCTTCTTGCAGGATATTACTGTGTGAGAAAGTGCTTAGCTGGCTGAGGGAGGGGGTGGAGAATGCAAGCACCTTTGGGAACATTACGTGCATGTTCTCACACCAGTGCATGTTTTTTCACTTCAAGAAAACACATTTTATTGATACTTTTTTTGGGCAAAAACTTTAGACTTAAATGAATGCTCTCTTTTTTTCTTGTAGTACTGGCTAATAATGGGTTATATAATACATATATTATTATTTATAAATGATCATTCATTGTAATTTATATACTACCGGTCAAAGGTTTGGAATAATTAAGCTATTCAAATGTTTTTTTTTCTCTTATGCTGAACGAGTCTGCATTTATTTGATCAAAAATACACACACACACACACACACACACATATATATTACAATTTAAAAGAACTTTTCAATTTTAATATATTTTAAAATGTATTTTATTTCAGTGATACTCCTGTCACACGATTCTTCAGCAGTCAATCTAATATACTTATTTGTTGATAAATAAACATTTCTTATTATTATCTATGTTGAAAGCTGTTTTTGGTGCTTAATATTTTTTGGTAGAAACCAGTAAGTTTATGTAAATAAGATAAAAACCCTCACTTATTTACTGAATAGCAAGGATGCATTATTGATCAATAGTAACAGTAAAGACAATTGTAATGTTCAAATTTCAACTTTCTATTTATTAAAGAATCCTGGAAAATATGTATCATGTTTTGCTCAAAAATATTTTCAACATTAATAAGAATTTTTAATAACAGAGCACCAAATAAGAATATCACTGAATGTGAGCATATGAGACTACTTACAAATAAATAAATAATCTGAATTATTCCAAATATTTGACCAGTAGTGTATTATTTTTGTATTTAACTGCAGCTGAAATGTGTTTGTGCATAGGCATCATCTATTGTGTGAGTTTTTGTGGGCTGATGTAATGGTGATGTATACGGCAAAATCATTTTCAAATTTTTGCTCTTTTTCAGGTTGATTGCTTTTTTTGATAGGTAAAGTGAGGGGTTAAATTGGGATTTTAGTGTTGTGCCCGTGGTAAGATTTGACATGGCCCATTTCCACCCTTAAAATTGCACAATTGCCTCTTTGGAATAGCACTTTATACACAAAACAAAGGAAAAAGTACAGAAAAGGGTATTTGGATCAGCAGGTATGATATTGCTTATGAGGTATTTATTTGGTAGTACAGTAACCCCTGGTTTCACAGACAGGGCTTAAGACTAGTCCTAGACTAAAATGTAAGTCTGAGCTGTTTCCACTGAAATAAACTTGCACTGACTGATCTTAAAAATATATCAGTGCCTTTTTAGTTTTAAGATGCACATCGGTAAAGTTTTTTTTCTAAGCATGTTTATAAAAATTACTTAAATGTCCTAATTGATCTATGGTCTAATCCTGGCTTAGTCTAAGCCCTGTCTGTGAAACCGGGCCTAAATGTAATATTATACCACAGGCTTTAGGATATTTACTACCTCTCTCTGACAGCTCAGTTTGCTGGGTATCCTTTTTGCAGACAAGAGAGTCATATATCAAAGAGAAAATGGAATGTGGCGTCTTCAGCGCACCACAACGAATGAGCAGTATCACCTTATGCAACTGACTTATGCTTTTAAGACAATTATCTTTTTAGCTCCCTTAATTGCAGTAAAACAGCCAGCGCTGTGCTACCCATTATTTTGGCAGAGGAAAGTAGCTGACTGCTACATGCACACATCTTTTATTCAAGGTTTCAGCTGTGCCACACAATGGCAAGTAGGAGGATGAGAGCAAACAAGAAAAAAATCTAATCTGATTCTTTCATCTTTAACTTACAGTAATGACATAGCCACAAACTGAAACAATCTTCCTCTTGACTTCAAATGTGCATTTGTTTGCTGCACTTACATTAACTCCAAACAGATCAAATAAAAGTGGCCGCTTTCTTCACCACATGTATTTAGATTACAGTATGTATTTGTGGCTTCTGATTTAGATTTTTGTTGACTTCTGAGGATTTCATCAAATTTGTTGTTTTAGAGGGCTAGTTCACCCAAAAATGAAAATTCTGTCATTATTTACTCACCCTCATGTAAACCCGTAAGACCTCCGTTCATCTTCTGAACACAAATTAAGATATTTTTGATGAATTCTGACAGCTCTATGACTCTCCCATAGACAGCAATGCAATTACCATGATCAAGGTCCCGAAACGTAGCAAGGATATTGGTAAAATAATCCATGTGACATCGGGGTTCAACCGTAAATTTACTAAGCTACAAGATTACTATTTGTGATCAAAGAAAATAAAAACCATGACTTTATTCAACTATTTGTCATATCCGTGTGGCGCAGCTGACACAGAACAACATTCGCTGTTTACGTTCATTGGATATGCTTGAGAATGGCATCAGGGTGACGCGGAGGAGTTAAATTGTTGAGACATGGTAATTACATTGCTGTCTATGGGAGGGTCAGAGAGCTCTCAGAATTAATAAAAAATATTTTAATTTGTGTTTAGTGGTCCACTGATATATCGCCAAGGCTGATATATCAGCCGATATTTGGTATTTTTCAAATATTGGCATCAGCTGATGCATTTGTGGCGGGACTTCTATTTTGACGGCACTGAGAATTGGCACCTCCTGAACACACAGTGCTCACATTCTTTGATTTCTCTGTTTGAAAATATTCTGATTTCAAATTTCTTAAATATTAAATTAAATTATATCGGCTTTATATCGACGATCGGCCACCCTGCTTTCCAAGATATTGGCATCGGCTGTCAAAAAAAACAATTTCGGTCGACCACTATTTGTGTTCCGAAGATGAACAGCAGTCTTACAGGTTTGGAATGACATGATGACAGAATTTTCATTTTGGGACTCATAAAGTTATTTTTAGGTTGTCAAAAACATGATTCTTTTTGATGACTTTTTAGTGCCAAATGAATGACTCTTGTGAGTTAGTTCTTTTTAATGAGTCAAAAACATGCAGTGCAACCAGCGTTGTCCAACTGCCGAACAGATTCTTAAAAAATAATTTAAAATCTTAAGAATCAGTTCTTTTTAGTGAGTCAGAAACATACAGTGCAAAATCTGTAATGTGACTCTCATTAGTTCTTTTTGTGACTCAGAAACATAGAACACAACCAGTGTAGTCTGACTACTAAACAAACGTGACCCTTATAAGATGCTTGTTTTAGTAAGACAAAATTCTGACTGCCGAATTCATTTGACACCACAAAATCCATGTAATTCTAACAAGGAGACTTAAATCAATGTAGATGCTGACTGATTTTTCATAACACAGGAGATATATAAATAGCTGTACATGAGTAAAAGCTGAATATTTAGATCAAAGCCACCAATACAATCCCTCTCTTTGTGTAGTCATTAAATAATCTGCATTTAGTCCACATCAGCCTTAGTGAGTGTATTTATATGTGTTTGTTTACATCCCAAGGCTGGCATGTTAGAGAACAGTCTGTTTACTTCTAATAAGCTTTCTGTGGCCATTCCACACAGGCCGGGCTGTCCCTGGAGGTCCTGTCCAAAATCAGGCCCCCTGACCAGGAGAAGGATGCATGCAGGGCTGACACATGAGTGGTTGGCACATGCCAGGCTGCCTGCTGGGAATACCATCCCTCCCCGCACACAGCTCTCACGCCCTCATCATCCGCTCACTCGCTCGGCCTGACCACCTCATCTTTTGCTCAGGCTTTTGTTGAGGAATTTTCTATATCCTATAAAATAGTTGCCAGCTAATGGATTTTTCCTTTATTCATTGGACGTGCTGAGCGATGACTCTCTCGACACTTCTTAAAGGTGATTTACAATTAAAGGGACTTGGGCTATTTTCTAATGATTCTTTAGCTGAGTGGGTTTTATTGCACTACTAAGCTGTGTTATTAACAAACTGCCGCTTCGGCCCGTCCCTGTGGGACATGCTGAAATGCTTTGTCCTTTTCTCTGCTAGTGAATAAAGCCTTTCTCTCTTTGAGTCAGTCCAAAGCTTTTACAGTGTCACAAGAGAGGGTACTGAATAGCGAGCATTCCCACACGCGGCCGACAAACACACTTGTGCAAAAGCATTTCTACACAATGCCATGAAAAATACTCTTTGTATTAATCTAGGAGTAAATAAATAAACGCATGCATTTAGGCACATTTCTGTTTTCTCTTGCTTTCTCTCTTTTTCTCTGAATGCATAACTTTGTTTATTGTTAGTTAAGTTCATATGGTTCGTTTATGGATGCTTTTTAATGTAGGAACAGTGATGATACAAGGCCATTTACCTTCTGTTTATTTTTAATGGGAGACAGGAGGCTGAAGCTTGTGCACAAAAGCTTAAGGAAAAGGAAAGATAATACTTAATATATCCTAATATATCTCCAAAATTACATGTAACAGGAAGAATTGTGAAATAGCCTTAGATAGCTTACTGCATTCAGGTTTATTTATTTATTTATTTTTATCAAACACGAAGATCACAAACACAGATATTTAAGGACAGGAAGGCTGAAACCTATGGCTGCATGATTTTGGGGATTTTTTACATTTTTTATTTAATGTGAGCTAATATTTTTTTTTAACTCCAAGTTTGCTGCTTGTTTCTATGGCTGCAAAATTTGGCCAAACATCTTGTGATAATAATAATAATAATTATTATTATTATTATCATCATCATAATTATTATTAATTCTACATAACAAATATTGTTATATTGTATTTTTAAGAAACAAAAAAAAACTATTATTATTATTAGTAGTAGTAGTAATAGGCCTAGTATATTACAGTACAACAAAAAATACAATAATAATATTTATGGCTGCGTAAATTGCTTCATTTTTAAACATTAAACCATCAAGCTTTTATTGGAAAACCACAGGTTTAAAGCTGTGTTTGTCATTACGTTCTGAGACACTGAAAACATTGGATCATGAGCTGCTCGTGTGTAAAAGAACACGCTTCACTCTGACAAATGCAGCACATAATTATTTAAAGCCGTGAGCTGTTTAAGCCACACTGTGATTTCAGTTTTATTTTGATTAATCGTGCAGCCCTGCTGGAGCCCCTTAATAGCATCTATAAATGCCTATTATTTTATTAGTTATCACGTACATGCCTCATATAATATAATATTTACAGTAATTAATACATCATTCTGAGATATGGCATGATTTTGCTAGGGTACCATTGCAATTCCACTGCATGTTTGTATGCTAAACCAACTATTATGCAAACTGCCTTTTACATTGAAACCATGTGAGTCCATGTGTCTGTATCAAGCGTCAGATGCCCCTACTTTATTAAATGGATGCAATTCTCAGCGTAACATAAGAAGCTAAAGTGTTCTGAAAGTGTTATGGATCGATTTTCTCCCTTTTGAATGCTGTTTTCTCGGACAGAGCTGCATACGAAGATGTGCCACAAGTCCGCCCATGTTTTTCTCATCGGATTATGCTTACAAGCACATTACCTCGGTGTTGAGTTCATGCAATCTCAATATTTCAGTCCGTCACCATTCCCGGCTATACATTTGACTGCAGTCAAACGCTGGACTTTTCAAAAGAGCAGCAGATCTCATTCTTGAGGAGGTGGAAATCTGGGAACCTATTGACCAGCTTAATGGCAGCACATTAAAAGCATCCTGGATGACATGGCCTTTCCAACACACAAGTGCCTTGTCTCCCCTTAAAGCCTGTAAGAGATAAGAGCTTGGCCATGTCAGCAATATGACTGCCTACTATTTCCTCCTTGCACAAAGAGACTAGACTCACCTCCAGACAAAGTGCTCTTAAGGTCCATATAGGCCGAACCTTCTCTCTGCATCACGGTGATGCAAACTAGCACTGGAGGAATTCTATCCATCCTATCCTTTTCTACATGACAGCAGATCAGGGCCAGATGGTGTTAGAGTACAGTGCGAGTTGTCACTGATTTCTTCCCATGAGTAGGTTCGCCGGTTTTGTCTCCCCTCTTTTGTCTGATTATGATGTGTTGGCAGTGTTGCAGACACGAAGCTGGTATAATCAGCTAAAACAATTGGCTATAATAGCTGAGAGCGTAGCCGCTCCTCTCATCAGCTCTCATTATAAACAAAGACACTGTGTCGCTAACACTAGACGACACAACCGTGGATCAAAGTGCATGCCTGATCGTAGAGAGCCATCGAACAGGCCTTGTTTTTTGTGGTATATAAGGACATCTTGCTCTGAAAATTCATTGCGATATAGATAGAGGCTATCAGCAGCACTTGTGGTCTGTGTTGATGGTCAGTGACGCAAGTGTCTGGTTGACCGGTGATGTATTCTCTATCCCCTATATGACCGGGCTATGCATAAGAGCCATGCGTAATGTTAGAATCCAAGTTTTGGTACTTCCATAAAGGCTAATGTATGGTCACAGATGAAAATGCAAGTTAAATGTATTTCAGAGAGCTTGACCTAACGTAATTCACCATCTATACAAGCAAATGCATTTATTCAAGCATGACTTCACACATCGTTGCGCTCTGAAATGCACTAGCACTTTATATTCTCACTATTGCCCCAAGGAGGCACTTGTAAATTGTTTTCTATTACCAGTTTCCCTTTCAGGTCAGCTATCATTATGGCAAAACAAAAGTTTGAAGAGAATGTTGCTGAACAGGGGTATGGGGTGGTGCTAGCGCAGTGGATAAGACACATGTCTTTGGTGTGAGAGACCCGGGTTCGAATCCACTGTGAGACACCAATGTGTCCCTGAGCAAGACACTTAACCCCTAGTTGCTCCAGAGGTGTGCGATCTCTGACATATGTGGCAATTGTAAGTCGCTTTGGATAAAAGCGTCAGCTAAGTGAATAAATGTAAATGTATAAATGTATGAACAGTTTAGTTAAAGGATTAGTTTACTTACAGAATAAAAAAAATGGGACTGCATGGAGGGACACAACTCTGCAGGACTACAGCTCTCCAGGACCGAACTTGCCTACTCCTGTTCTAGCAAAACCATTTTATGAGGTAAGTATATGCAAAGGGACTTCACATAGTGTTTCATCTGTGTTGCATACAGTCATCGTAGAGTATTAGATAAACCAGTCTGAAAAAACATGGTCTGATTTTGAGAAGCAAAATTTATTTTTGTTAGCATTTTTTCATATTTGCGTCCTTTTGCATTCAAGCAGACCGTGGCTGTGCTCAAATAACTGGAAAAAGATGCCCAAGAGAGACCAAGATGGTTGCCATGTGGACTGATCTGCTTTAAAATGCTTTGTATGTTTACCCTACTGGCGGATACAATGACAGAGGAGGAGATGGATGAACATAGGTGTAGGAATGCATCCGAATGAATATGCAGGATGCAGAAGCCATAATATAAGGCCTTTTCAAGTTGACTAGCATTGCAATTACACTGCAGCTGTGAGAAGATGCAGAAGTTTTCCTCTTTGAAAAGCTTCATCCAGAAATGTCATAATAGCGTCTCATCATTCTTCTGTCAGTACTCCATTAGTCTAACATTCTTGGTTTCCTTCATTTTTGTATTCTTTTCCAGGTCATCATTCTTCTTTCTCGTGCTGTGCCTACTCTCCTTCTTTTCTCCTCATCCTCCTTTCCTTTCAACCCCTCTTCCATCCCTCCCTCCCCCTCCAGCAATCTGTCAGTGATTGCCTCGTCTGCGGTGTCTCCTGAGTCATCAGTAGTGCTGGTGTAATGGTGTGGAACTAGCCAAGGTGAATGGTTATTACTTATTGAGCTCCTGATTGCTGGGCAGAGACTAGCACCCATTTATTAGCACTTGAGCAGCATGGGCTAAAAAGTAAACCGACTTTCTCCTTATCTGTTGTTGGAATGTATTTAATGTTAGCAGTGAAACTGTGGCAACAGACATGTTATGGAACATTTACTTTCTTTGTCATTTTGCCACTTGCTAAACAGACATGTGGTGCTACAAACATATGAAAACATTAACAAACCTGAAGGGACTGATATAGTAATGTGTATTTATTAGGAATTTGGTAACCCAACCAAAGAATCAACAGCCTATCAGCTAACATTAGCCATTTACTGTAGCTTGGCTTCATAACATTAAGCATGTTTCTGAGGCATATATACATACGACTGTATTGTGAATCTACTTTTTGTGAGATATTTGTATGTAAATATGGCCCTAACATATATAGTACATAGATGAAATGTATATGTATGTGGCTTGCTAATAAATATACAAAGCAAGGAGGTTTATATAATGACTGGAGAAATCTTGGTGTTAGCTGTTAGCATTCCCACGTATCAGCGCTCGGTTGGTGCTTTATCCAATGGCATGAACTGTGGCATTTATGATATATATTGTTTAGTATACAGGTATGGAAAGCAGTAGCGATTCAGAGCAGTCAATTAAATTATGTCTTCATGAGAAAAATGGTTATTTTGTGGTTGTGATTTGGAGAAGAACAGGTAAATTACAAAACAAATTTAACCTCATGCATCTTTCTTTTTATATGAACCGTTACCATTCAAAAGTCTGGGTTTTGTGAGATCCTTTTTAAAAAAAATACTTGTATTCAGCAAGGATGCATAAATTGATCACAAGTGACGGTAAAGACTTTTACAATTTCACAAAAGATTCTGTCAAAAATGCTGTTCTTTTGAACTTTCTATTCATCAAATAATCCTGAAAATGATACTTTGATATTAAAAAAAAAAAGTTTTCAGCACCAAAGTGCCATTTTAGAATGATTTCTGAAGGATACGGAAGACTGGCGTAATGATGCTGAAAATGAAGATTTGCCATCACAGCAATAAATATATATATATAAAAAAATATATATTTTTTCATTTTAAATGTAATAAATGTTTCACAATTTTTCTGTTTTTATTGTATTTTTATCAAATACAATAGCAAACCAATATATTTTACTTTATCTACCTTTTTGAAGAGGTCAAGTTAAGACCTCAGACAAATGTGATAAGCCACCTGTCCACAGAGCCTCTACCTCAAGACATCACGAAAGCTTGTTTGTGGGGAGAACTAATGGGATACAAGTTGTCCTGATAGAATCTGAGATATATATTTGGCTCCATAGATGGCTAATTGCACCAGTGCGACGAGTCCTTTCAGAGCCTTTTCTTTGCATCCATTGACAAAGCAGGCTCCGGAGGGCCACATTATTGTGAGGTTCCTTATAGACAAGAGAGCAAGACCCCCCAGTCCCTTTCCCCTCCCAGCACACACACACACACACACACACCCCATTTTTCACAACCCCTTAACTCAACTGATGTTGGCCACTCTCGCTTTTGTTAAGGGTGCATTTGGCCCCCGTCCACTCTTGGGGTTGTGGCTCTTAATGGGTTTCCTCGTGCATTGATCGAAGTCAAGTCCACAGGGAGGCTGCTAGACTGCAGAGGGACCAAAGGGCAAGGCCTGAGGGAGCCAGAGGGACCCTTAACAAGAGGCACAGCAGTAACAGTCTGAACTCCTGTGGCACTGCTGCATCTCGCCTATCTCTCAAGGGCTTGTCAATCAACAACATCCAGAATAATAGCCGCTGACCATCAGTCAGACCAAGCGCCATTTGATAAATAATTTGTCATGACTGCATAGAAAAAATCAAATCACTCCAGACTCAACCATAGAAATTGTGCTTTATTTAAATGACAATAGGAAGGACGGAGTCTGACAGGGATGCATCTCAAATATACAATACTCAGGGTCAGCCACTATTATGTTCTAGCATTTATAAGCAGGGCTATCAATAAGTTTTTCCTTGCCTGCTTGTTTGGCCAGATTTCTAATTGCCATGTTTTCACTGGTCCCAAGACAAATATTTTATTTATGAAAAAAAAAACTATTATATTATAAAATATATATATTTTAACTGTTATAAAATAAGTAATATTAATAATAATAATAAAAAAATAATACAAATAATAAAAATTATTATTATTATTATTATTATTAGTAGTAGTAGTAATAGTAATAATAATAAATGTATATTCTTAATACATGTTTTTAACTTTTTCATGTTATTTTATTTTTTCATTTTATGTTATGACTTTTTTTACATTTATCATTTTAACTGTCCAATCATAAATTACACTTATTATTTTATAATAATAATAATACTTATTGTTATTATTATTATTTCAAATTTTCACACACTTTTACATTTTTAAACATGTCTTTAAACAGAATGTGAAATATTTACACATTTTTTTTTCCATCAATCTCTTTATTAAATTTTAACATGAAATAGGAACAAACAAAACTTCCCTTCACATACATATAAAAACATATATATACACATACACACATATACACATATACATATATGAGCAATGACGGACAACATATACATATACATACATACATACACACACACACACACACACATATATATATATATATATATATATATATATATATATATATATACACACACATACACACACATATATACATACACACACACACACATAAAAACAATAATAACAATAATAATATATATATTTTAACTATTAGCTGTGAGTAACGGTCCATAGGGCTACTGCCCATTCATTTGCAGCATAAATGCGGGACGCTAAGTTTACTGAGGATTATCTGGAAAGGTCAACTTCCCAACATATTCAAAAAAGGGATCCCACGTCTTAAAAATTTTTGCCTGGGAGCCCCTTAACAAATGTCTAATTTTTTCCAGTTTGGCGAAGTACAGAACATTCCTAATCCAGTGAATATGCGATGGAGGAGTAGGAGGAAATATTTACACATTTTAAATATTACAAACACACATGATGTACACAACTATATTTAAATATATTTTAATGTTTTAATGATTATACATGTTTATGCCTTACACTGAAGACATAAACTACATGCTCAAAAATGTAATATAAATAATTCCTTATTTATTGTGTATTGCTTTTACCAATCTTGGTTTGTTTTCTCAATTACCAGACATGTTCAGGGTCAGGTTAATTTGTGGAAGCTCTCTTCTATCTCATTCGGAACCATAGGCTGGAACGCAGTACAATTGAGTTTAACCACCTGTGCAGCTTAAGCAGCGCTTTAATGAGTGGTCTGCATTTATGGCCCTGTAAAAGAAAACAAACCAATAGTGCCTGTTTCTAGAGACTCATGACCTTGAGAGAAAGATTGTTTGAGAGGAGGCTGTTAAGCTGTTGTTGGAGTTTAGAATTACACTTTTAGGAAAATAGAAAAAGATTGGGTCCTGTGTCGATGTGTACAGGGGTCTTCTTCTGGGTCAAGTTTGTGCGACTTCTCATTACATTCAATAAGCACATCATCTATTCCATGTGTTTTAAAACGATATTTTCTGAGAGAACTGACTTCTGTAATATGTTTTTGAACCCTCTTGTGTATAAGTTATTGCTACTGTTTGAAAATTGTGTATAGTTTAGAGACATATACAGAGCAATAAATCAAGCATAGACCAATAATTCAGCGAGAAATGACAGTGCTATAGTGTTGGCTTGAAGTTGTTTGATATTATTTCTTATGGGATCTTTTTTGTTTCCTACCATTGTTGCCTTGAGAATTAACTTTATCTTTCTCAATCATTAGAAATCCATTTGCCGTAGAAGACCCATGGACAAAGCTTACTTTAAATGTTTGGGCATCTGTGATAAAAGAATTTAAATTATTGGAATATACTTCCATTCTTAAATGGATTGCTTATGATTCAGACTTCACTCCAAATCAGTCGGATAATAGATTCAAGTTGTGGACAAATAAGGGAATAACTTCTTTTTGCACAATCATTGAGAAAGGTGAAATCATAAGCTTTCACGTATTGAAGGAAAAGATCTCACTAGAAAATTAAGATTTTTACAGATACCTTCAGGCTCGAAGTTATTATGATAAAAAAATAAAAGGGAAATTCAAAGGTAAACTTAATCCACTAATAGAATTGCTTAAAAAAGCATATACATCAGGTATTAGATATAAGATAGTCTCTCAGATATACAAGAGCTTAATAAATATGAAAAAATACTCTACAAGTTACATCAAAGAGAAATGGATGACAGAAAGTGGAATATTTTTTTCTGATGAAGAATGGTCAACTGTATGGAAATTTCAGTGGAAATCAACTAGGTCACTAAATTGGAAGGAGTATTGTTGGGAAGTCGTGGCCTAATGGTTAGAGAGTCGGACTCCCAATCGAAAGGTTGTGAGTTCGAGTCCCGGGCCGGCAGGAATTGTGGGTGGGGGTAGTGCATGTACAGTTCTCTCTCCACCTTCAATACCACGACTTAGGTGCCCTTGAGCAAGGCATCGAACCCCCAACTGCTCCCCGGGCGCCGCAGCATAAATGGCTGCCCACTGCTCCGGGTGTGTGCTCACAGTGTGTGTGTGTGTGTTCACTGCTCTGTGTGTGTGCATTTCGGATGGGTTAAATGCAGAGCACAAATTCTGAGTATGGGTCACCATACTTGGCTGAATGTCACTTCACTTTCACTTTCACACTTGTTGGAAAAACATTATTAGATATTTTATAACACCAATACAAACAGCCAAATACAGTAATAACACTTCAAAATGTTGGCGAAACTGTGGATGCAATGAAGCAAACCATTATCATATATTTTGGGAATGCCTACATATTCAGGAATATTGGAAAGAATTACAGGATGCTCTTGAACATATTTTTAGAAGAGACATACCTCTAGAATTCAAACTACTGTATTTTGGTTGTGTTAGCTTAGAAACTATTGCAGTAGATAACAAATATCTGATGGGTGTCCTTTTAGCAGCCAGTAAGAAGGCAATCACTCGCAAATGGTTGCAACAAGAGACCGACATTAGATGACTGGATAGATGTGACCATAGAGATTTATATGATGGAAAAGATGACCTTTTTTGTTAACTTAAAGAGAGATGTTTTTCTGGAAAAATGGAGGAATTGGGTTGCATATGTATCCGAAAGAAGATCAGATTTTGCTTCTATACTTAAATAGATCAAGATTAATATATAATATATATGTTAATAATATATGTTTATATGTGTATGTAATAATCATTCCCATAAGTCATTTGAGAATAGAAGAAGCCATCTGAGGTTGTTAAGGATTGAGTTTAACTAAGACACATGTTCTTTCCCTGGATGTATATAGTTTCTATTTTTATTTTTGCCCTTGTTTTTGTTTTGTTTTGTTTTTTGTTTTTTTTTATAAAAAATTGTAAAAAAGGGAAATAAATTATATTTTGAAGCAATCGAACAAACCTAAAGTACAAGTCATACTTAAAACACAGTAAGTAATTGTTCATACCTGCATTTGTTAAAACACTTTGTGATTGTAATGAGCATTATGTAAACTGAAATATATTGTGTTGTGATTGTACTGAAATGAAAGATCAAAATAAACACAAAATAGCAAAAAAAAAGAAATCCATTGCCGTGAGCATATAGGGAGTTAATACATATGTTGTGGAGCTTGTATCCAGATTGTTCTGTCCTTTTTGGTAAGTCTATCCTGTTCTTTTAACATTATTTTTTAGATTTAGCTTTTATATATTTTGAAAACATGGCTCTCAGAAATACTGAATTCTGATTGGGTAGTCATGGCATTCATCAGTCAGACATTGCTTAATATTTGCCATCTTCTGCACATCTGCGGATCTGTTCATCCAGCTAATAGTAGCACTATTATCACATTTGTAAGAATTTTGTTTGAAAAATATTCAAAGAATTATGAATCACTGCTCACACAGAAGTGACTGTCAAGCTAAGAAGTATTCTGTTGGTCAGCGTGACGAATTTGCGCAACGAACCTAAACTCTGCAAATATTTTGTGCCGTCATACAAGATTCACAATCATGAGGATTCCTATTGAAACTAAATGAAAACTTGCCAAAAAAGGTAAACGTGACTGGATATTTATCACACAGACTTGCGTTCTCTTGTTTCAAATAAATACAACTACTGTAGAACCATCATAGTTATCAATAGTTAATATGAACTCAGTGTACTATATGTATCTTATATGTATCTTATATTTTAAACAGTATAAATGTATTTAGATTGAAAATGCACTGTAAAAAATGTAAAATGTGCTGGTAAGCAACCATCTGAAAACCTGGTAGCTGCAGGGATACTTGAACAAATGTGAAATTAGTACATTAATATACATATATTCTTAACTATCCTTGCAAAAGTTCCAGTATGCTCAAACTCCGTTCTAATAATCTGAGGCCCATCAGTGTAGATCAATCTAGTATTTGTCTATTTTGAATTAAGACAAACCCTGATGACTCTCCAGAGTGCTGGCTCCCTGCCCAAATGTTTTGTGGTGTTTGACCGCATTCTCATTTCCGATCATGGCCACTGCTGAGGAATCAATGCAGTACAATCCCACAAGGCCTCATCTGTTTAGATGCTTGATGCCGACAAATTGGCCATCTTGGTGATGTATTATAAAGGCTCATTCAGTCCTCCTCTAACGATCCACTCTTCTAGTCACTCCAGGATATTTTGTCATTTGTAATTTGGCTGAATACATTTATGTTTAGAGTAAATGTGTGTGTTTAATCTAGGATGTAACAATAAATAAATCTGCATGAGCATGTTTTCTTTATTAATTGATGTAACTGCATGTGAAAGTATAATTTTGGCTCTTTACATAGCTTGTCATCTCCATTAGTAGTACATTATTTGAAATCACTCTCCCGCTTTTCAAAAAGAAGAAAAAAAATTGTTGGAATTAAAACATCAACCTTTAAAGAAAACCAATAAAATGCTGTAATATACATTTAATTTTAGATGGGATCATTTGTATAGAAAAGACACTGAATTTCTCAGGGAATTATACATTTAAACATATTTCTACACTTTTCTGCTATAGCTGAATTTTTGTGTTGAATGTTTTTGTTCAAAGTTCAGCATTATGTAACATTTATTTTGTAACACTTTATGCATTAACTAACATTGACTAACAACAAGCTATACATTTGTTACAGTAATTATTAATGTTTGTCAACATTAGTTAGTAAAATATAACTGTTTATTATTTCATGTTAGCTCAGATCCATTAAATAACATTAACAGATACAACTTTTGATTTTAATAATGTAAGTAAATGTTTTGTGAAGTGTCAACTTTCTTATTGGGAGTTTCATAGATGGTGATAAAATCTGTCCCACCTTCCAATTGTAATAAATCTTTTCTTTTTTTTTATATTTATAATATTTATTATATTATTTGCTTAATTTTGTAAACATTTTTGCCCATATTCTGTTGTAGTACAAAGTCACAAAGCATAATTTCTCCAATTACATTTATACTGGACCTATGGTATGTCAAAAGTAGAAATTAGTTATACATAATGCATACCGTAGGGGGGTTAAAATAGTGGAACATGTGTGTGCATATATCAGAGCATGTGCGCAAGGGCACAAGTCTAAGGACTGAAGGTGACTGGCTTTCCAGCAGGGCCTTTTTCAATCGAAAAAAGTAATTAACCTCCTACAGCCAACCAGTTTGAAGCTATTTTTAAAGAATAACACCAAAAGATATAAGATAAGATGCAAAACTGCAGAAGGAAGCATGTGATAAGGAACTTTTTTATTAAAAACCTACTGAATACCTACCATATATGAAGATTCTAGATAGAAGATGAGGATGGAGACTGTTCAAAAGATGTGTATGAATTTTACATGTACAGTGAATTGCAAGCTAAAAGAGTATCAAACCCACACAGAATTGAGTTGGAAGAGGATCAGAGTGAGTTAATGAAATCAAGTCTCCCATGCTATTACAGGGAATATCTCCTATGCATTCTGAAGTACCGCAGGATTGTTTCTGTTTTATCATGTTTGTCAGTTCACAACTCATTCAGTGTCTTCTTGAGATCCTTTCTGAAAGGCTTCTTTGCTAAACTGTTTACAGAAGCCTGGCTGAAGAAGAACGGTAGCCAAGCTAATTTCACCTAATTTCTCTTAGCGTTTACCTGCTGTTTATGTTTGCCACTCACAAGTCTCCGGCGTAGCACTCTCAGATCGTAATGGCTGTTCCCTGCATCAAGGCGCTCTCACTCCACTAAGATAATTGCTATTATGGCTCACAATAGCCGTAATGGTGCTAACGGTCGTTGTGAAGAAATGATGCAGCTGATGACGGCCACTGGGTCTGTTATTAAAAAGAAAGGAGGCTGCTCCAATCAGCCACAGACCGCCATTAGCCTAGCATGCCCATTCATCACTGTCACTCTGAATAGAGGCAGTCAGGATGGGGGTGGAAGGGGATGGAGAGAGACTCTGGAGGGGGGAGGGGCGAGACGAGGCACGCGCTGCCCGAGTCGTGGGGCTGTCGTCTGGCTGCGTGTGCACTCTGACTCCCAGGCCTCATGGGCCTGCTAATCTGTGGGCACGGAGGAAGCTATTGGAAGGGGGAGGTGAGGTGCGAGGCTGAGATAGCATATCGCCTTGCACACACAGCACTCGCTATAGACTGATCCCTTCTGCACAACCATTTCCAATCGCTTTCACAGACTCTCTTCACCACAGAATGGGGGAAAACAAAAGCGCTGAGAGCTGCACTGTGGCTGGTCCGTTTTTACATTCTTCTTTCGACACGCACACACATCTCTGCTGGAGTGATCTTTGAAGTTGCTTGAGCAAGCATTATTCAGTATTTCAAATCTATCCTTCATCCCTGTGTTAATTTTGAAGTTTTTCTTATTTTCTCAGAAGTCATGTTTTCATTACCTTTAGTCTTAAAGGTGACTGTAATGGCATATAATTTAAGTGGATCAAAATGTATGTCCAAACATTATCAGTCCTAAATTCGATCACAATTTCACAAAAAATATTTTTTAGTTTTTGAAATCATTATTTTATAAGAAGTCGTTTATTTAATCAGAAAGGTATAATAAAATGTTATTTTTTCCTGTATTAGCAAAGCTGAATTTACTCGAGTTTTCAGTGTCACATGATCTTTCAGTAATCATGAAAACCCCAAATTTTTGATTGGTAAATGTGTGTGTGTGTGTGTATATATATATATATCATTTACAAGACAGTTCTTGACATTGTAAAGAACCAGCGTGGGCTTGTGGTCACTTATTTGTATGATATGCACAGAAAAAAAGAGACAACAATGTTTTAACTACAGTGGATCTAAAACATTCTTTTCCTTTAATGATTCACATTAGTAGTTGTGTATTCTGACTAAATAGTGAGGTTTTTTTTGCACAGTAGAAGAGCATCAGTGACCCGTAGTAATGATCAAAGACTTCTTGTCATAGACTTTAAAGCAAGAAAGGCCAGTGAGCTCCTGTCATGTAGTGTACACTTGAGGCTTCAGTTTTTAACTGTCATATGTCAACCATCTGAACGCAATAGCGATCAAAGAATAGTGTTTTTGATTGTTTGCTATTCATAGAGGAATACTATTGACTTATTACTGGCATTCCTTTCTGGCAGCTAGTTCCACTGCACAAAATGTTATTGGGTGTTTGACCACATCTTCCTCCTTCATTAAAGTCACTGCAGAGTAATCAATGAGCCTCGGCTTGGAAACATTTGTCCAGGCAGTTTTTTGTCACTAACTCTTGCCTCTCAAAGCGCATCATGCTGACAACTTGGCATGTGCTTGAATCACTTAATAATCTGTTCATTTGAATCAAATGAACAGATTTGCTAGAATGAATCATAGGAGAGAAAGAACCATTCAACTGGAACTTTGTTATGGTGAATGTTGATAACTTGTTACTTTTAGGTAGTTGCCCCACTTGATTAGAGCTAATAGAGTAGAGTACTACTGTGAGTGGCGTAGTCTTCAGCCAGTATTTGCTGTGGGGGTAGGGCTGGGATAGATCAATGGAGACCTGATGAAGGAAAACATGAGCTATGAACATGGTTGTAAATGAGTGTAGCCATGCCTGCAGGATCTTCAAAGCAACAGGGAGGGAATATTATGCTGCTAGTTTGAATTTTCAGCCAGTGGATCACTCAATACTCTATCTATTATAGATTAATACTGCATCGCACCGCTGCATCTAACAATCTGTCCAGATGAGAGCAGATTCAGTCGACACTGGTCTAAAAAGATCATTCTTAAATCGAAGAATCAGACCCCAGATTGATCCCTGCACAGTGATGGATTTTGTGCCTTCTCTCAGATCATGGAAGTTTTGAAAGATGATATTTAAAATAATTGAGCCCCTGTTGGATTACACTTACCTTTGTTTATCCCAAACGTGTGGCAAAATTAGCTTAAAGTGACAGCACCAAATGATACTGGTGATCATAAATAATGGTGACTTAAATACCGCTTAATATTTGTCTGACAGTCCAAGTTGGTTTTCTTTAAGGAGCTCTACATATTTAATAGAATATTTATAGCTATGGTGTGTGGAGCTGAAATAGAGCAGCACTAACTCGATGAGCGTTGTGGAGGAATGGCATTGGCTGGCAGAGAGTGCAAATGCCAGCACGAATAAAGACTTTCCTGTGATTAGCCTCATTATTCAGACGGCTTTACGAAAAGGGCTCCTAGGAAGCCTAGTTATTCATCCAAAACCCGGACAGAACAGTCTAAGAGAGCGGAAATGTTTGCTTCAGGGGTGGGACTGTCATGGCACTGTCTTGCATATTAGACCCCATGTGCTCTACCGTTCTCCATCCTTATAAATGTTAGATTTACATGTCAGTGAAGTTATGGTTATTCTTGAAAATGCTTTTGGGAGCCTCTCTTTTTTGGAAAACTTTACAGAAATGATTGTCGAAAAACCTACCGAGCAGAAACGAGCTGCACATATGAAGTTGTCTCTGCGTAAACTTTCGTCCAGTAGAACGCTTGAGGTGTGCATATGCAAAGAAAATTTAATTTACAAATTCGTGCTTCTGTTTCTTCTGCAGGTGTTAATTATTAGATGAAATCCACCTCACCAAATGCTTGAGTGAGAATAATTTATTTTCTCTGTTTGTCAAGAACAAGATAATTAGGCAGCACCAAAAGATGTTTTTGTGCTAATCATTTTCTTGGTTTTAATGAATAAATTATCTAAGCACGGCTCTGTATTCATACTTGAACTTGAACAATTCATTTTGAGAGACAATAGATGTTATTTTTCTTTCTTGATCCATTAATGATGGCCTGTGTTTTTTTTTTCAGAAAAGCCAAACGAGCTTGTGATCAATGATAAATGTTAAATACAATGTAAAGCATTATATATATATATATGAATTTCAATGATATTGTGGGAGGGGCGAATCAAAGGACCAGGGAGCAGGGAATACTTTGGCACATGGCACTGGATTAACAAGGGGGGTTTTAGGGAAGATGCGAAGAGGGAGGGATGGAGAGAATGCTTCATAATACCCCCCTCCCCTCCCCCTCCGTTGTGTCTTTCTTCCCCCAATCTCTGCGGCTGAGAGGAAAGCGTGCAACGTTTAGATTTGAACCATTAATATTCTGTCTCGACTCATTGTCTTTGCCTGCTGACATTTACATTTAGATTGTTTATCTGACTGTGGGGGGTGTCTGACCATTAATGAATATGCTTCTGTTGTTCTAGAAAGGCAGCAATTACCGGCTCTGCATTAAGATAATGAAAGTAGAGAGA
This sequence comes from Carassius carassius, assembly GCF_963082965.1. Classification (NCBI taxonomy): domain Eukaryota; kingdom Metazoa; phylum Chordata; class Actinopteri; order Cypriniformes; family Cyprinidae; genus Carassius; species Carassius carassius. Next base: position 6,848,294 of record NC_081781.1, on the reverse strand, counting down.
TGTGGTAGGTGGGCATTAGCCACGGCGGAGAAAAGGCCTAGGTGCAGTTGTGCTTTTTTACACACTGCAGTGAGGGATGAAATGGAGGAACACGGAGGACTCTGTGCCGGTTTCCCTGTCAGTCAGCAGGCAGATCTCTCCCGGTCTCTTGGTTAGATATAATGAGGGGTTCAGGCATAAACACACATGCCAGCCTGCCGCTTTCCTCAGCTGCACTTCTCTATAATGCAGGTTTAAGGTCTTACAGTCAACACTTTTCTGTCAGCATTAGGGAACAAAAACTCTCACTGGGAAAAATAATTCAAAAATCTAGATTTTTTTTTTGCTATTTAATCATACTTTCTCTATATTATAATTTTTTTGTTTATTTGTATATAATTATATATATATAACTAATAACTAATAAATATACTTTTTATTAAAAATATTAAATGTAAAGTATATTTTTTTGTTATTACATTACATGACATTAAAATTGTTACTTTTTAATCATTATTTTCATATTCTATATATATATATATATATATATATATATATATATATTTATAGATAGATAGATAGATAGATAGATAGATAGATAGATAGATATGTTCTTGTGTACAGTAAAAATAAAAAAAAGTTCTTGTTCACATGAGTCTTGAAGTATAGTTTTCATTATTTGCACTGAATCATTTGAACCATTAAAGTCTGAATGATTCATTTTAGTGTGTATATATATATATATATATATATATATATATATATATATATATATATATATATATATATTGAGTAATTTCAAAGGTCATGTAAGTTCATATTCGGGATTTTATTTAATTTTTTTCACAAGATCTGCCTCCAAGCGCCTGTGAATCTCAGGGTCTGTGTTCTGAGGTCACACAGAGAGAGCTGAGTGCTTTGGATTAAACATGATGGAATGGACTGAGGTGTAACCATACACTATAGCATTGAAATACAGCTAAGGTGAGTGCTAACCATTAGAGAGCAGGAGCGTGGTAAGAGGGTAATAGAAAGCTCTGTAGCTCAGCGTGGGCAGTGGTCTGGTCACTCCTCTCACACTGTAAGGCAAAAGTGCAGCCACTGACTAAACTATCAAATCCTTATTGCCAGTCCTTACTGTAAAGAAAGCTACTTTTTTTTCCCAGAATGAAGCACTGCAGATCAATATCACTATTCCACTCTATGCATACGCACTGCAGACTAGGCCTGAGAAACATATGGTGGCTGATCTGAATGGCTTGCTTTTAAAAGACTGTACTGTATACTGTGCATAGTTTACAGATTTTGTATATGGACCTCACTACAATGTGCAGTACGCAAACATACTGTGCTTTACTTGAATTCGGTATCCTATTATGCTATTTGTGCGACTTGTCCATTTCAAGTGTGACAAATAAACTGGTTCTCATTTCATTGCCTTTTAACACACATTATTTGACTGGACTACAAAAATTTACAGTAAAGCAGCTGTATGTAGCTTAGCTTTGTGTGTTTTTTTTGCAATTTTGGAGCCCCTCACAGATGAGTATAATCACTGTTGTGATTACAGTGAATAGCTGTACAAGTACATTTGTTGCTGCTGTAAAGCAATCCGCCCTGATCATGGAATTTCCTTCCTGCTTACAACAACAGACATTTTGAGGAAAGCCTGAGAAAGAGTTTGTTAGTTGATACATTGTGTATGAATCATATGGACCCACTGATCTATAATATAATATAGACTGATCTACAGTCTATTATAGATCTGCATAGGAACGCTTTTATGGTTCTTTTATGGTCACAGATTCACTGTCCTCACTCACTGTCATTGTATTCAAAAGAAAAGCCAAAACAAACTAAATTTGGTTGCACAAGAGTTACACAGGTTTGAACTGGCATGAGGGTGAGAAAATGATGATAGACTTTTTGTTTGGGCAAAATATCCCTTTAAAAACATTCTAATTCTTTTAGAATTATCACACACACAGTGTTTTGTCTTTTTATGTTGAATTAAGAGACTACATGGAATGTTTGCTCAGTGTACTGAATGGTGTAAGAGAGTGTTGAGCGGTTGAAACAGATCAGCACTGACAGTCTGAATGTTAAAGTGATTTAATGAAGTCTGTTCTAATGCTTCTCTTCAGTCCACTTACACAGATTAGATTAGAGCTGTGGCCTCCACAGAAAGCCTCTCTTTTACTGCATTGTTCAAGTGCCATTTTAATTCTAAAATGGAAAGGTTTACTGTGCCAAAAGAAGATTTCCATTCTGTTTCACCTAAGATTTTTATTTAAATTATTATTTATCACAGCCATGTTTCAGGAAGACTGTTGTGAAACACCACTGACTTTGGATGCAAACACATTTTATGTAGAGATATTACACTAAAAAGAGGATATAACTATGAAATGAAAGAAAATAGAGTCAGCATTTGACTGAACATTCATTCATTCATTGTTTTATTTATGTATTCATCTAACAAAAAAAGTAAATGACAATTTATTTTCTTATTTGTTTATTAATTTTAGGAAATGTATGTATGTATGTATGTATGTATTTATTTAATTAACAGAAAAAGTAGTCAATAATGGACTGAACATTTCTGTTTTTTAACAATTTATTTCACAGAAAAAAAGTCAGTAATGGACTGAACATTATTTAACTGACAAAAAAGAGCCAATAATGGACTGAACATTTATTCATTTAACAGAATCAACAATGGACTGAGTATTTATTTAACAGGAACATATTTAATAGTTGGTTGAATATTTATTTATTTTAACATTTATTTTGAGAACGCAAATCCTGTGGAGCATGATTAATTTAGCATTTGAAGCTTTTCCCATAATTCAAACTCAAACTCCTGTTTGCAAAGAGAGTGTGACCATGAGTGATGCAGTGAACTGCTGCATGGCATGTAGGTCTGCCATCCGTCTGGCTTTATTGGCATGCCCTGCTGCCATGGCAACATACTCATATAGTACGTGCATGTCGAAGCTCCGGCATGGCTGCGCCCAGATGTTGAACTCGGTGACCTCCATTTATTTTAATCCACGCAACGTTTTTCCATTCCTCAGCCCATCTGTATCCCTGTCACATGTTAAAACATCGCATTGACATACATTAATCCGGCCAGGTGTTGTTCCCCTCCCCTCTGAAAAATTCACAACGCGATGGAATAAAAGACTATCATTCGACCTTCCTTGATAAAATGACTTGTTTGACCTTCCCTATGTCCTTTTCCTGTCTTCCTGGTGTTCTTAAAGTGAAAGATAAAGGAATCAACCCAAATCTTAAGGGTTGAACTTAATGAGCTGCGTAGGAATAGAGCCACTGTCCTCCTGGGAGTTTCTTCCCTACAGTGAGTTGTGTTGAGAAGAGCACATTATGAAATCCTGTTGACATTGTGTTGATTTATAAGGGCATTCTCTCCATTGTTTCCCCTGTGTCCTGCAGCTAAGCACGACGTGAATGGTAACAGGACAGTGCCGCCATTCCCAGAGGGATTGCAGATGGTCTTATTCGGTAAGTGATCCGAGCCGAGAGATGTGTGTGTGTGTGTGTGTGTCATTGGCGTGGGGGTAGATCCAGCTAAGACAACTGGCAGTGGAAGGTAATTAGTCCCCCCTCATGCACCCCTTCATCCCCTCGAAGAAGTGCAAAACCAAAGCTGCAAATGGACGACGAAAATAAATGGGAGGGGTATGCGATTAATTGCAGACTGCTGATTAGGATCTCTTTAATAAATGCATTTGTTCAGCTTCCTTTTTTTCCCTTATTTCAGCTTCAAACTGTGTAATTCATCATGGCAGACAGGCATTAAATGGCTGTTTTATCACAGGCCCTTGTAAACAAATAAAATAATATTCAACGTATGTATGCGGCTTTGCAAATCACAGCCCCCCATTACTGAGAGTCTTACCTTACCTATTACTAAGGTAACTCTTACCATTGTCTCTTTGAAAATTTTAATTTTCTTCCCTCTAGAAGGTACGTGCAGTGCTCACCCTCATTTACTGAACATTGACGTCCCCTGTGTGAAAGTGTCCTCTTATAGTCTTGGCGTTTGGGCGTCCCAATGGGCCGCTGTAATTGAGCTCCAGATTCTAGATTCTCCATCATGCGCCTTATGCTCACTTTTCCACAGCAGCTTGTAAATCAGAAAAATCTGGTCAAGCCGACAGTCATGTTCATTTTTTTTTTTAAACATCTGAATTACTTTTCACCCATGGGACATTGTGGTAGATAACAATATACTAGTTACCTTCTAATTTATTTTTACTGTTATAGAGGGGAAAGTATTATTTGGTAATAAATGCTTACAGCGGGTGTTAGTTTTATGGTGGTTGATATGTTTTTATTGGCCTTGAGTAAATGCGTTATGGAGGAGTCTTTCGTTTTATGGGATTGTAAATTCATAGCTAAAATAAGGAGCTTGGAATTTTAGGGGTTGATTTAACACCAGTGGGAAGGTGCTAGAGGAGACTCGGTCCCAGCAGAACACACAGCGAAGAGAATTCTCTGAGGAAAAGTCAGATAAACATTTAAACACTAGCATTCAAAAGTTTGTGGTTGGCAAGATTTTTATTTAATGCTTTTTTATGCTTGCCAAGGCTGCATTTATTTGATTCATTTATAATTAAGTTTTCTAATTTAATGTTATAAAATTGTATTTATTTCTGTGATGCAAAGCCAAATTTTCAGCAGCCATTACTCCAGTCTTCAGTGTCGCATGATCCTTCAGAAAACATTTTAATACAGTATGCTGATTTGGTATTTAAATGAACTACATCCTTGATTCATTAAATGTAGTAATTCATAAAAAAATTAATAATCTTACTAATCCATAGTTTTAAATTGTAATGTATGCTGCAGAATCTTAGACTGTAATTGTAAGAGAATAGTTCACTCCAAAATTAATATTCTGTCATTATTTAGTCAGCCTCATGTCAGATTTTATATATCAAATATTTTTTCCATGTTTAGAATGTTTATATTTTTTGTAAAGCTCCAAAGCATAAAAAAGCAGGCTAAACTGCCTAAACTATGACTCATGCATTAAATTCAAAGGCTTCTAAAGCCATACAATAGCTTTTTTTTGGAAGGGGAAGTCATGTGGACCTCTTCTATGTTCCTTTTGTCCTTTTTGAGCTTGAAAGCTCCATGGTAACACTGAACTACTATGCTATGGCAAAAACCACAAAACAATTATTGGAAAACAACAACAACATATACAAGCATATATACAGAAAGATATGTGGATAAGTAAATAGTGGCAGAAAATTGCCATTTATTTTAATGTATCCCAAAGGAGACATCTTATCCAGTTACTGTCTGATTAACAGCAATTGAATAAATAGCTGTTTTGTGTTTTTGTGTTTAACAGTAGAGCATAGTGCTAGCTACCCCAAAGTCATGGGTTTGATTTTCCATGCAATGCATGAAATGTATGTGGACTTACATTTCCATCAAATGTGTACATGTACTGTAAATGTTGTCAGAACATCTCATCTTTGTAATTTCTTCCAATACTAGAAATATTATGTTTTTTGGTCTCAATTATAGAGCAGTTGTGGTCTATGGCTCTATATACAGTAAATAATATTTATTTTCTCTTTTTAACACAGGTATGGGCTGTTTCTGGGGAGCGGAGAGGAAGTTCTGGAGGCAAAATGGGGTCTATTCCACTCAAGTGGGCTACTCTGGTGGTTATACCCCAAACCCCACCTGTGAAGAGGTGTGCACAGGTATGTGAGCCACCCTCAACTTAAACAATATTGTAACTGTATGTGGTGTTGTGAAAAATGAGTAACTGAATACCCCTTCCAAGCTTTCAGTAACTTATTGTATTACAACTTATAATAACTTAATAACTTATAACTTATTGACACTTATAGCATTTTCTTGTTCTTTGTCTGTGGAGCTCCAGCCACATGCACACAATTTGATGATTATAAATAATGCACATAATGACAACTGGTGTTGCCCAAGTTGAAATGTAAAAAATAAATATATAGCAGCAAATAATCAAGACGTGCAGTACAACTACCAGATTTTCCACATAATAGATTTGGTAGGACAGACACAAATTGTGATTGCTGTGGTAACATAGTCTTAAAATATGGTAGATAGAAGGAAAACTGGGATGCTTGAGAAATATCAAGAACTGAAGAAGAAATTAGAAAGAAGGAGGGAAGTTAAAGCCAGGGTAAATCCATTGGTGATAGGAGGCTCTTGGGACATTGACACTTAAGCTGGAAGAAAGGGAGATTTAAAAGGAAAAGCAGCAGAGATCCCTATCCAGAAGAGTGTAATTACAAGCATCGTTGGAAGATACTGAGCTGAATTCTCATGCTTTGAAACCATTGGCAGAGAGAACTCTGTTTGTCTTTGTTACAGTCTTGTTCTTTCTGTAACATCTGCAGGCATCCAGATGGAATTCATATATATAAACATGAATATAAAATGATAACACATCTTGCTGATATAGCACTAATTTGGTAACTGGCAAATATACTAATACAAAAAAACACATGCTCATACTTTTGAGGTTTGCCCATCCAAAAATCACCATGAAGATTCTACCCAAATGAAATAATCAAGATGGGAGTTTTTGAGATGGGTGGATTTGACTTAGCTATGCCAGATGTTGGCCTAATATTATTATTATTATTATTATTATTATTATTATTTAAATCCGAGCCTGTCCTTCCTTATCCTGGATTTAGGAATTAGAATATTAGGATTTTCCTTTTTTTTATGATGCAGCAATCCAAAATGGTGGCCATAACATATACGCTGCCATTAAAAAGTATTTAATTTTTTTTAATACTTTTATTCAGCAAGGAGGCATTCAATTTATCAAAGGTGACAGTAAAAAGACTTCCAAAAAATTATATTTCAAATAAATATTCATCAAAGAATCCTAAAAAAATATGTATGACGGTTTCCACAAAAATATTAAGCAGCAGAACTTCATCATGTTTCAACATTGATGATAATAAATGTTTCTTGAGCAGAAAATCAGCACATTAGAATGATTTCTGAAGGATCATGTGACACTGAAGACTGGAGTAATGGCCTCTGAAAATCAGCTTTGTATCACAGGAATAAATTATATTGTAAAAATATTATAGAAAATAGTTATTTTAAATAATAATGTATTCAAACAGTAAAATATAAATAATGTAAATTAACACAATTCCTTTTTTTGTTACTTTGCAATTATTCTCTAAAAAATGAAAATTATTAATTTGAAAACAAAACTGAGTAAAATAATTCTACATCCTGTCTCCTGATGTGTTTAGTCTAGCAAAAAGAGAAGTTTTTCTCAGCTCAGACTTACGCTTGAGTTTTCCTCAGACTAGAAGAGAATGACAGGCCTGGGCTTTGATCTCCAAGTTCTCCCTGTATACTGCTTTAGTGCAAGTTCAGTCACAATGATTTACCATCAAATGAATTTGCTTTAACGGCCTCTCACAGAGTATGCTTAGCCACTCCTTACTCCAAAGTTTGGACGACATAAAATGCTTTTTACTGCAGGGCATATATTTAAATTCCCTCGTTTTCTTAGAAACCAAATGTTTTCAGAATCAAAGCTGTTGTATAGCTGGGTGTGATAATTCAGCAGGTGGTCCTTCGCTACAAGCAGAATTGTTATATACTGTCCGGGGTGCTGAAAACTCAGAGGGAGCTGTCCATTGGTTGGTGCTGAAATGTATGCCGGTGCTGAAATGGTTGGCAACACTGTGCTTTTACAGGGTTTGAATACTGACATCCATTTGAAACAAGTAACAGGATTTTAGAAGAAAATGGAAGATAAGACTGGTGTGCTCCTAGACATGATCTGTTATTGTGTGCTAATGAATATATTATTTTTTCAGTAAGATTTGTTTTTAGACCTGCTGAGCTGCATTCCGTCCTACATAGGCAGCTACCTATGAGGCAGCATCTTTACTGAAATAAATTCGTCATCTTTAGTGTTTTGGCTGTGCATTACAGGATTATTATAATTATTTTTGCAGTGCATTTGGGGTGTGATGTCTTTAAATGTAGGCAGTCTACTAGGTTTGGGAACAGAGTGATAGAATCATACTCAGGATTTTGCTCATGTATGTGAGGGGGAGGGGAAGCGCTATGATCCTTATATGCTCTCTCGCTTTGTCTATGCACTCATTCGCTCTCTCTCTCTCTCTCTCTCTCTCTCTCTCTCTCTCTCTCTCTCTCTCTCTTTCTGTGTTAATCTCAGTCCTGTCTGCACAAGAGCTTGTGTCAACAGGGGATTAAAGGGTACAGACATGTCTGCCAAGCAGAAACATGCACTAAAGATAAAGCCACCAACGCAAATAATCATAGAAAATTACTTATGGGTCATTCTACAAAATGTGTGGCATTTGTGTCAAAGTTTATTGGTAAAGTGCTTTCCACAATACATATTGTTTCAAAGTAGCTATACATAACATTTTTTTTTTGATTAGGAAGTACTTTATCTTAAAAAAAAAAAGAAAACTTTAGATGATTCAATATTTACTGTTTTAATATAAAAATTAGTGATAATAGATCTAGTTATTTCTTTTGATGTTTTCTTCTCAACTTCACCTTGCTGCATTAGCTAGTGAACAAATTTTTATTGGAAAAATAAATAATTTATTTATTAATCTTTATCTCTCTCTCTCTCTCTGTATGTATATATATATATAATGCATTATTTATAGGTCACGTGATCTTTTAGAAACCATTATAATATACTTATTAATATTTTTATTTTATTTCAGGATTATTTGATGAATGTTAAGTAAAAAAATAAAAGCATTTATTTAAAATACATACATTTCAAAATAAATAAAAATGCATAAAAAAATCTTACTGACCTCTTTTGAACAGGGATGTGTCTGTGTATATATATAGTACCTATTTTATTTTTCTAAAAGACCCATTTGAAGGGATAATTATATCCTAATATATATTAAAATATATTAATTTAGCTTTGATTAGCACAGTGCACAAAATTTACAATCTTACAAAAATACTTAAATTCACCTTGTAGACTAGAAAATGCATTAATTTCATAGAAGGCACCTTAAAACGGAAGCAGCCTATAGTATGTCTTTTTTCACCCATTTTGCAATGCAGAATTAGAGCTGCACAAAGAGAGAACATGAGACGATGGTGTGCTTGTGCCTTTGCAGTGTCTCACATAACCATTATCTCAGAATTTCATTGGATTGTAGTTTTCACTGCTCCCGCTTGTATTGATGGTCTGTAAAAGGCACTTCCCTTGACACCTACTTGCGTCAAATCTGTACCTTCGCTTAGATAGAGTACTCCGGTCTCAAGCTGCAGCAAATATGGTCGCCTGTGGTCGAACTTCAGCTTGTCTTGAATGGCACAGCCTGGTGAGGGGGTGGGTGAGGGGATTACACCAAAAAATGGGGGTTGAAAAAAAGGCTTTAAGCTGGAAAATGGGAAGAAAAAAAGGTGAGATGCTTCAAAGAGCAAATGAAGAAAGGAAGAAATCTGAGCAGAGCAAGAGGAAGATAAATCGAAAAGGAGGGAGGATTGGATAAATGTAAAGAGAGGAGTGGGAAGTGTGGGAACAGGTTCAGTGGGTTCATTACTCTTCCATAAGCCAACATGCATTAACGCAGTTCGAGGATAATGCTGTGGGCTCTTATGACTCCATTAGAACGCCATTGTCTTATTGCTGCATGTACGAACATTTGCATAAAATACTGACAAAAGGTTACAAGGAGTGCAGAAAATGTAAATTTTTGCTTTCTTTTGCTGTGGCAGTCATTTTAAACTGCACATGTGTGGTTCTAAATCTGTTCTCTAAAAATAATTAGAGATAGATGGGCACAAAAAAATCCAATATCCAAGTAATGTAAAAATTTGATTTGGTGAGTAAAAAAAGGTAATTTTGTATAGAATTGCATGGTTTAAATATAATTCTGACAATGAGCATTTGACTTTGTCCTATGTAATTCAAAGACATACGTACATGCTAAAGTTTTTTTCATTTCAGTTCAAATGTTAGTAAATTTGTTTGTCATATTATTATTTTTCTTTTCTTCACATTTTTATTTCAGCTATTTTAGTATATCAAGTATATAATATATATATATATATATATATTTATATATATATTTATTTATTTATTTACATTATTTTTCTTTATGTAGTTCACAGACAAGCTTCAGTCTTATGGGGGGCCATCCTTTATCAGAGCTCAGATATGGAAAACCAAAGCCGTGCCATTGGCCGTATACCCAGGGCTGTCGCTTCAATTCACATCTATACACTCAGCATTGTAAAAATGTATTTAGTGGCTCGCTTGTCACAATGTTAAACTATAGGGATAAATAAATAGGAAGACTTATTTAATTTCAGTTAATGTTTATTTTATTTTAATTAATGAAATTCTTTTGTAATGTTTTAGTTTTGTTAGTTTTAGTCAATAATGAAACTGGCATCTACAGTGTTGATTAAAAGCTAAATCTTTTATAAGAGACTGACTTATTCTGCATATGATGCTGTGAACATTTTTGTTTCAAATAATAAAAACAACTAAATAAACATTGTGATATAGGGAAAAATATATAATTTACAAAATTAAAAATTACATTTTATTTAATTTATTTTAACTTTTTTAATTATATATAATTAATAATAAATTTATATATATATATATATATATATATATATATATATATATATATATATATATATATATATATTTGTTTTTATTATGTGTATGTAAGCTAATCCATGGCATTATTTTTCTTTATGTAGTTCCCAGACAACAAAAGTGTTTTAAGGCGAGACACTGCCGGTGAATAGGGCAAAAAAAATAACTAATAGTTATCACCTTACTTACCCAGTTGATTGATTACATTGATTATTGCAAACATTTTTTGTATTACAAGTTTTCAAAAATGTTATGTTTAAATATGCAAATGAGGCATTATTTAATGAAATATGTGCTAATTTGCATAAATGTCTAGTACAAAAATCTGAACACTAGATGAAGTCAGTTTCAAATTTTTTGTTTAATTTTTTTGACATATTAGAGTCAAATGTTTTTACAGAGGGAATTCTGGTTATCTTTTTTTGTCACTCCATAATTCAGAAAATACTTTGAACAGCCAGAAAACAATATATTTTCACAATTTTGGGGGGAATAAAATGTTGTATAAAATCAAGGAAAATATATATGAACAAATCCCTCTGTAAAAACCTTCAGAATATAGACAGGAATAAAAATGTCAAGTTTGGTGTGTGTAAGTGCTACTGAAGTGGAGATTTATGACTCAGTGTTGAAGAAAAAACTCATTTTGAGAAAACGGCCTTTAAAAATATGTATTGCAATTGAAATCTATTGACACAAACAGATAAAGTGCTATAAAAGAAACACTTAACAGTGTCTTTTGGATGTTTTCCTTCCACTAGTTTGAAAAAGAATTTTATGAAAAACCAAAAAGCCCAAAATCTCAAAATTGACAGGTGCTTGAAAAACAGTGTTTTTGCCTGCAGTGTCTCACCTTAATACCTTTCAACTTGGGCCTGAGTTTAATTTCGGGTGTATGCAGAGATGTCTTCAGTGAGGGAGTCCTGGGAACATTGTGACAAGCAGGCCACTAAATGCATTTTTACAATGCTGAGTGTATAGACGTGAATTGAAGCGACAGCCCTGGGTGAATGGCCAATGGCACGGCTTTGATTTTCCATATCTGAGCTCTGATAATGTTACTACCCCTCTGCTGTCTTGCTTTGTAATGAAAATAACCCCACAGGTTAGTCCTTTATTACTTTTTTAATATCAAAGCAATATAGATTTACTGGAGATAACGTAGAGGATGGCCCCCCATAAGACTGAAGCAGAGATTATTAAGCAGACTTCTTTGGTAATAAATTAATGATGGGAGATATGGAATTAGGACCTTGGTTTTTCAGTTTTGGGGTTCTAGTCATAGCTGGTTCATGTTCTGTGATTCATTTGCAACATACTGCTTGCTCACAGTCCAAATATAGAAATTAGATGAATCCAGTTTACTGGAATCAAATTAATGTAAACACACAGACACACATATGAAAAAAGAAAAAACACCAAGATGAATTTTGAGTAGTTTTCACAAAAATAAGTTATTTAAAATATATTCAGCACCATTTAAAAATAAGCAGTCTGTTAGATTTTTTACTGTTCTTGAAGGAAATCTCTTCTGTTCACCAAGGCTGCTTTTATTTGATAAATATACAGTAAAAAAATGTGTGGTGAATGAATATTGATATTGTGAAATATTAGAATGATAATATATATATATCTATTTTTTTTTTTCGACATTTTTTATTATTATGAATGTTGAAAACACTTGTGCTGCTTAATATTTTAATGGACCCCATAAAACATTTTTTTTCAGGTTTTTGGTGAATAAAAACTGCATTTGATTGAAGTAGAATTTTTGGTAACAATGACAAAGTTATTACTGTCGCTTTTGATCAATTTAATGTGTTCTTTCTGAATAAAAATATCAGTTTCTTTTCTATTATTGACATATTTTTTTTATTTTCTAACTCATTGCAAACCACAAACAAGGTGATAAAAGTTCTAAAATAGCCTTGCCCAGTCAATATCATTTTTTTAAGTGCAAAAACAACATTCAGAATCAGTTTTCAAGACCGTGCCATGCAAATTGCAATTAGCATTTTTGTGTTTTTGTGCCATTTCCTTTCTAGCATTATTTTTAGTGAATTGGACTCTAAAACAATGCAGACAGTGAGTGGAAATAAACAACACTACAGTATCAGCTGGTGCAGTCAATTCCTCCATTGTGTTTTTAATTTCTTCAACAGGCCTTATTGGAATTGAAAGTAATTGTCTTAAGTTGTGCTCCGTGTTTTTTGTTTTAATGACATCGGAAAAGAAAAGGCGTTAGCAATTCACACTTTAATATCTGTCTGATCTACTTCATGTCTTGCTTTTCGATTGCTACTAATGGCTGTGCTGTTGTTTGAATCCAGCCTTAAAGAGAGCATAATCCTCAGGCTGAGTACGTAATGTATTGTGCTTGTGTTTGTTTGATGTTCCTCTGTGCTTCTCCTCCATGCTTGCTAACCCGCAATGAGTCATTTCAAAGTAATTTCTTGTTTTTATGAGTCCGTCTAAGAAAGGGAGAGCTTATAGAAAAGCACCCAGCTGATGCCATGACACACAGTTAGATCGACTGCCCTTGTATGTTTTTTAAAGGGTCAAAAGACTCATAAAGGTAATCAATATGGAGGACTGACCCTGTCGCTGGAGATGTGGCCAGTCAAGCCAAAATCAGTGCCCCTTGATGACCTGACTGGATTGGGACGGCAGGCCACCTCTGTTTAACCCAAGGGTGTGTGCACGCACGTGATTTTTTTGGCGATGATGTTTACATGGTCACCTCTGCTTCTCTTGCTCACACAGGTAGAACAGGACACACAGAGGTGGTTCGTGTGGTCTATGAGCCTGAGAAAATCAACTTTGCACAGTTGCTGAAGGTATTTTGGGAAAGCCACGATCCTACACAAGGTAACATTTTATTCCATCACACTCTCAAAATCTTAAAGGGATAGTCTGCATTTACTCACCCTCTTGTCTAGATTTTAAATCGAAACATTTTAGCCTGTTCCTTAAACTTTTGACAATTTTAAGGCATCTGAACTTTTTTGTCTTTTAAGTTTCACAGAAGAAAGGTTTTGAGTACATGAAAAAAATGTCCTTTTTGGGTAAACTTTCCCTTTAAGATCATATTTAGTTCATTATCAGTTGAAAGCCAATACAGTAGACAGTAAGTTTTGTTTAGCAGAGTGTTCATTAAAGAAAGGCTGAGCACAAAAAGCCATTTAAAAGCCAGTAAAAAGAGCAGCTCTTTAATTTAATACAGTCTTAAGTTCCAGTAGTTTGAGAGCTACAAGAGGCCCATCATGAATTCACAAAGAGGAGAGGCAACAGTTTGAGTGGCTGCAATCATGACCAGAGGACTCAGAACAGAGATTAAAGTGTCTCGACCATCAAATCAACTTCAGACTGATGGAGATGGCCTGTATAATGCCCTGATTGTGTCTGTGGTGGTGACTAACACTCTGCTCATTCTTATATATATGTTCACACTAAAATCCTTACGGTTTTGGTTTATTAAAGAAATTAAAGAAAGGTTTTACAGCTCAGAAGCGTTTAAAATAATGTACATTCGCATGAGGTAAAGCTTCTTCAGCCCTCTTCCCATGCAACAAAAATATCTATGCAGAATCTATGAAGTCATATCTGGATCAAGAACAGATAGGACAGTTTTAATTAAAACCGCACTCTTCCCAAGATTTCATATCTGGTTGATTGGGAGTTTGTTTCCCAAGAGATTAAAGTACTAATAGATGCTAATTTTGGACCTACAGAAGACACACTCAGTGGCTGAGCTGCATGATTACATCAGGGTTAAATGACTTACTTTACTTCTCAGATATCTATATATAGTTTAACATTGAATATCAAGGAGTAGTTTACCCATTTACATTTGTGTTGTAACCAGATCCTCAAACACCCTGTTTTTAACATTGACATGTCTGCATTTTCTTTTATAGGAATGCGACAAGGCAACGATGTTGGGACGACCTATCGATCAACCATCTACGCTTACACACAGGAACAGCTTGACCAGGCATTGCGCTCCAAAGATGAATATCAGAAGGTATCCCTCAATCTCTCCCCTCCATATACAAACAACCCTCAGGGACCAGTGGTTCAAAACTAGTTTGGCTTCAGGATCCAGATATTACGTTGGACATCAAGTACTAAAAGCAAAAATGTCCTTGAAAATATTATTGGTTGTCTTGAAAATATTATTGAAAATATTTTTTAAATATTTTATCAGCACTCTTCAATTGTATATGCTAATACTACTACTAATAAAAAAGCACTATTCATTTGTATATATTAATAACAATGTATATATTGCATACATTTGTAAAAACAATTATACAAAAATATATAATATGTGAAATATAAATAATTCTAATATTAGAATAATTAGTATTAAAACCATTTTTTAAAACATAATTTTAAAACAGTTTGTTGAGTAGTGAAACATGTACGTGTTAATTGATAATTTATTAATGTGTTAACTTATTGACACACACACACACACACACACACACACACACACACACACACATTATTTTAATAATATTTTATAATATTATTTTATTTTAATGTATTATAAATAGTATCATTACTAGAGTTACTGTTGTTGTTGTTGAGTATTGAAATATTAATGTGATAGTATTGATTTCTTCACTTCCGCAAGGCGCTTTAAGGCAACAGGCTTAGTATGGTATTTTCCCTCCAATCCACAACCTTATCAGAACAGACCTGCCGTCCACCAGCTGACAACCACTGCTTTTGAAAACAAAAGCTGTTTGTATCGCCGGTACCCTCTTTTAATGGTATGCCCACACCTCTGGTCCCCAAGCGGACAGTAAGAAATGACAGGTGTTGAGGAATGAGGATTACAGCCCTCAACGCTTCTTGCTCTGTTTGATAACCTGCAAATCTACGCCAGATGAAACAAGATTCTGCAAAGCAGGGAAATATAATCTTACACATGAAATAGTAATTCTGTTTGTCTCGTAGACAGCTTGGAGAAGGGAGCCTTCAAATCCGTGAACGAGGAGGTTCAAAGCCTCTCGGCGCTGAGTGCGAACGCTGCCATCTGCATTATGCATATATTTTTCTCTAATTGCAGAACGGCTCTATTGTCGAGCCGAAAATTGAGGTTTCTTGGTCTCGGTGGTGCAATGCATTACAAACCTGCATGCAGTTCACGCTAACAACCCCACCCTTTCCGTCGAAGCGAAGCCTATTAGAACAATAGAAGCAGAGGAACTGACTGTGGTTCTCACAGGCACTTATCTTCCCTACCGTACCCTGTAGTCTCATTTTCTTCCTTCAAAACCCTTCCCCCCTTTGTGTATGATCATACTTGTGTTTTTGGCCTGATTATCTTCTCATTCCCTCAGATAGGTCCACAGTCTGAGATGAAATCAGCAGTCGTGTGTTCTGTACCTCACCGAAGCACTCTGTTGTATTCACGCTTGGACACATTACGGACGGAGTAGCGTTAGACACTTTTGACTATTGACGAGATGACCTTGACTGTCTCATCGTCCCAGTGTCCTTTTTCTTGCTTTCTTTGCATGTCACATCAGATGTCGGCTGCTTTCTTGCTGAAACCAAGGGTTTACTGCAGCCTCTCTTTCTACATCAAAAGAGCCCAAATGAGCGGCGCTGTCACTCTTCGCTCTTGCCTCAGCCCTCCATTTTGAACAAATGCTGAACACAATATCCAATATCTATTCCTGTGATATGGTGCATTTGGTATCTCAGCAACTGATTCTTGAAGAAGGGATGGATCTCACTGGACAGCGATGCTCGCAGACACACTCACACATGCTCACAAATAAACTCCTCGCTTTTCACAATCAAAATGCTTATTTTATAGGCATATTAAGACGTTTTCTAGCAGGATAGAGAATGATTTGGAGATCAGCAACCAGGGCTTGACAATATGGCTTTTCTTTTCTGCATGCAGGCCATTATTTCACTTTGTTCAGATTTTTACTTGCCACATTTTCACAGGCCACACAGCCACAAATCTGGTTTAGTTAACAGTTTAGAGGGATGAGTAGAGGGATAAAGCTGATTTGTAAAAAATAATATAAATACAATCTTTCCATCAGTTGCTAAGATAGCAAATCACAGGAAATGATTTTTGGATATTATAAAACTGAGTGCTCAGGCATGAGTGAAAAATGATAAATATACCATTCATTTGGACTCTTTTAAAGTATATTTACAAAATATAATTATTTATATAAAATTGGCTACAGACTCGACATTAGACCATCATTACTATTGAGTCCTGTGTACTGAAGTGTCTAAATGAAGGAACACACAGTGTGCGGACTCAGGGGATGAGAAAAAGGGGGCGCAGGCCTCAGAGCGGGAAAAACATATGGGTGCGATTAGTTTTTTTCACGCCGTGCTAGCTCCAGCTGATGATGACTCCCAGTGGTCTGCACCATTGGCCTCTGACTTTCTGATCAGCTTCCTACTTCCAAATTCAGGCACTTTTTAAAATCATACTTAGAATATTACAGAGGTTTCGTCTTATAGATGCTGATTGGTTACTGAATTTTGTCCCAAAGAGGACACCTATTAACCTTAGTCTACATGTAAGGGACTATATACTACTACTAGCAGATGGAGTCTGCTGTATGAATTTGCACAATAAAATTATATTTTTTTCCTGTTTTGTAAAAGCCTTTTGTTTCTTATTGCCTTGGCAGAGAAGCCTTTTTGCTTAGAGAATCTTTCAGTGTTAATTGCTTTGTTTTCTTGCACTGAAATTTCACAGAACAAGGGAAATGAGAGCCACTCTATGGCCATCTAAAATAGTTCTGTTCTGTAATAAAAAACTGCTTTTTTGGTAGCAAACTCACTTTGTAGTCAACAAAGTGAATGTTTGGTGAAAATAGGGATAAAAATTACCCCATGTCCACGGTAATATATACTGCTGGTTCTTTAATGTTGTGGGCTTATTTTTCTGCCAGAGGTCTTGGACGTCTTGTTCAGATACATGAAATCATGGATTCTATCAAATATCAACAGATAAAAAAATCTAAACCTGACTGCCTCTGTAAGAAATCTTGTAATGGACCATGTTTAGATCTTCCATCAGGACAGTAATCTAAAACAAACATCAAAATCAACACAAAAATGTGTCAGTGAGCATAAAATGAAGCTTCTTCCATGGCTATCTCAGTCCTCTGACCTGAACCCCTGTAGAAAATGAACTGGGTGAACCGAAGAGAAGAAGCACCAACGTGGAGATGTGAATTTGAAGGATCTGGAGAGATTCTGGATGAAGGATCTCTCGTCAAGTGTTCTCCAAACTCATTGGGCATTATAGGAGAAAACTCAGAGCTGTTATCTTGGGAAAAGGACGTTGCAATAATTGGGTGCCAATAACTGTGGCTAACGTGAACTTGAAAAACATTTAATTTATATTGTGAGTTTCCTCCACTGCTCATATTTACCAAGGGTGCCAATATTAGTATCTTCTTGCTTTGGTCAAACAGAAGCAACATTGACTATTTTAGATAACATTTCTTTATTTAATATAGTCAATGTATCAAATTATTTGGAGATACAACATGGCTTGATAAGGTCAGAGGAACTTGTTTAAAGAATTTGAGTTGAAAAAAATCACTGTGCCTTTTTTTTTAGACCTATTCCATGTGGGAAGTTCATGTGACCTGTTCCATCTCTGGGAGTCCGAACATATAGCCTGCAAAAGCAATTTCAATAGGATAAGCATTAAATTTGTCCTGCAGCACACTCTTCTAGCTGCTCAGACGAAAGGACAAGAGTTTCTAAAGGCTGCATGCTTTCAAAGAAGCTTTTAGCTGCACAAGGCTCTGCATTTCTCATTGTGTTTCTGTTCTGAAGCGGCTGCAGACACATACGCTCCCTCTACTGGCCATGTTTTAACTGCGTTTCCCCTTTCTCTTTTTCTCTCTCTCTTATTCGCTCCATCCTCCATTGTCTGCACTCTCTGTCTCTCTCCACCCACTCCACCCCCTGCCAAGCCATCTGCACCTCGGCAGGCCCTGTCTCCATGGCAACAAGGGAGGCCGCGCTGCCTCCTATTGGCCCGCTGCCCAAACGGAGAAGCTGCCGAGGGTCGAAGGTCGTCTGTAGAGTGCCGCCTCACCGGTGTTCTAATCAGCTGTTGACCCCTAGCCACAATGAAATTAGTATAAGAAGGCAAGGGGTTAATAAAGCCTGTTCTGACTGGCAGCTGGGTCCATTATGAGTGAGAGACAGGAGAGGGAGACTGGTGAGGGGGGGTTGGATGATCCTGGAGATGAGGGACTCCTGTCTTAGGTTGGGGGCCCATCTGTGTTGCGTAAGGGAAGATTTGGTTTCATCATAAATAGTGTCTGCAAGGGTGGAATGAAAGCTGTGGGTGTTTTTTTAGGATTGTTGCGAGTGGTGTTAGTGTGAGGGATACAGTATCTGATGTGGGGCAACAGTGCTGGATATGATTTCACTTGGTGTATAATTAAATTACTTTAACAAGGCACAGCTAATGCCAGCTTTTACCGTGTGTTAAAAGTTTGGGATTGGTACGATTATTATTTTTTTATGTTTTGTTTATGTTATGATTTATGTTATGATCTGAAACATTCCTTATTATTATTAATTTATTATCAAAAGTGTGTTTGCATGTGCATATATGCACACTTTTATCTTACATTTTATTTGTGAAAAGTAGATAACAATTAGAATTTTATTTCTGTGAAGCATGTTGTAGTAGCACAAGGCTTGTAATGTCAGATTAAACTGTAAAAGTGTTAACCCTATTACCTTTCTGAAGGCATAATTATATACCAGCATATTTTAAAATGTGTTAATTTAGCTTGACATGGAAAAATGCTAATGAATAGCACTGTATGAGAGAATTTTGTTAAATGTAAAAACATCCGTATTAACTGGAAATGGCAGTTTTCTGGAAGTCTGTTGAGTTGAATTCACAGTTTTATATATGCATTTCACATGTTCCAAAAGATGAGTGCTTCATAAGATTTTAAAATATACAGTACAGTACTAACAGAAAATGTCATGTGGAAATATATGGCTCCTTGGGGCAGATTTGTTCCCCATGAGAAGAGTGACTCTTAATATTTGATATTTAAAGTCTTTAGCTCCATCGGAGTGGAATATTGTGAATTTAACCATCTAGTTGCTAGGCAACCATCCATCCCATAATTACACAAAATGCAATTAGCCACAGACCCTTCACACAGGCAAAGTTCATTGAGTTTCACCATAGGGATAAAAAGTTCAAAGCGAAGAATAATAATAGACCAGTGCCAAAATGAGAGCAATAGTTCTTTTTTCAAGTTCTAGGCTTCACAGGAACCTAAAGTCACATATCCCAGCACATAGAAATTCATGTTATTTTAATATTATATAATAATCATTTTTTAATTCGTATTTGAATTAGTTTTTTTTCATTTCAATTTGTTAATTTTTTTTAAACATTACTATTCGTTTTTTTATTACATTTTATTTCCGTTTTTTTTTTCCAAAGTTTACTAATTTTACAGCTGTTTTTTCATCTAATATTTTATGTAGTTTCAGCTTTAATTAATAAAAAAAGTTGAATAGTTTTAGTTAACGATAATAACCCTGATAGACACTTCAGTGTGCCACCAGATTCTGCCCTCATTTTAGCCCGATATCTGCACACATGTACACCACTAACCTGCCCTAACATCCTCGTTCAGATCACGCTCCCGCTGATTCTCAAAGCTAACCATGAATGTCATAAGCTAGCAGCGCTTTGCTTCAAGAGCACACCATATTAGTGCAGAGAATGATGATCACTCAGGGTTTAAATGAAGGAGATTTGCTCTTATCGACCTCTGTGAGACTGTTCAATATTCAATATCGTGGTCATACCCCTTCTGTTTTGTTTATGTGCGGTTAATTGGCAGAGACTGTAGCATCATTCTGCAAAGCATCATATTGCTACATAAAGTGTTGGTAAAAGTAACCACAAGGGGGCAGTGTGTCCCACCACAGGGGGCAGCACTCCATTCGTCCACCCCCCTGCCTTTGTGCTCATTTACCCTCTCTCAATTTCTCTCCTTCTCTCTGTCCTCACGTCTCAAGAACTTGGTGTGGCATGTTTCCATCTATTAGCATCTCAATTAAGGGCTAACAAAAGACAGGTTTTTCCCCTCCGAGGCCTCCACATGTGTGGTTTACCTAGTCTCTGTGCGCCCTGAGCAAAAGCCAGGAGATTGACTGCACTCCACCAATTACACCTCCCCGTCAATGTCTGCAAGAAATCACAATGGCCTTAATTAGCGACTGCAGCCTCACTCTATTACATGCTAGCGCAGTAAAAGCCCAGTCGCACCTTCGCCACCAGTCTCCCATGGATAATGTGGGCTGTAATTACGAGGGAGGAGGTGTATCAGAGGAGTTGTATAGGTGTTTGTGGCTTTTTTACTTTCATTTTGTGGCCTTCCAATGATGGCTAATTGATTTTTAAAGGGACAGTTCACCCAAAAATACAAATTCTGTCATTATTTACTCACCCTAGTGTCATTCCTAATGTGACTAAATCCTATTTATTAATTTTTTTAAAGAATATCCCAACAACATCAATATAATGTTAGCGAATGAAGATAAAACCTGAAAAATTCCCCACCACAAAGAAATCATAAAAGTGATCCATATGACTATATATGCATGCAAAATAATCTGTCTTCTAAAGTCATGTGTGGAGTAAAATTCATTATTCACTTTCAGATTCATAAGTTAATCATTGACTCATTCTGTTGAGTCAGATTTTTTTAATGAATCAATAAAACAATAATTTATTCAAATCAGCGTGATAAATGTAAAATTATACATTTATTAGTGCTGTCAAAAGATTAATTGCGATTAATCGCATCCAAAATAAGTTTTTGTTTACATAATATATGTGTGTACTATGTATATATAAATACACACAAATAGTATATATTTAGAAAATATTTATGTATATATTTATAGTCATATAATTTGTATTGTATATAAATATACTTAATATATAAACAACATATTTTTCTTAAATATATGCATGTGTATTTATACAATTACATATAGTCATTTAGTAGATGCTTTATCCAAAGCGGCTTACAAATGAGGACAATAGAAGCAATCAAAATCATCAAAAGAGCAATGAAACGCAAGTGTTTAAACAAGTCTCAGTTGGCTTAACGCAGTATACGTAGCAAGGTTTTTTTTAAATTATATAATAAAAAGAAAACCGTTCGAATAGCAAACTAGTGTTAGAGGCCTTTTTTTCTTTTGTTAATTGCATAATTAATAAAAAGAAAAAACGAATAAATAGAATACAAAAGGATTAGAAGAGCTAGTTTTTTTTTAAGAAAACATGAATTAAATGAATAGAGTGCAAGGGACAAGTTTTTTTTTAAAGAATAGAATTAGAATAGAGAGTGCTAGAGTTAGAGGGTCAAAAAAAAAAAGATGGAAGAGATGTGTTTTTAGCCGATTCTTGAAGATTTCTATTGAAAGTCGGTGCAAATTGATAAACAGAGGTGTGACATGCATTCTTTTTGACTCATTAAAAATTAATCTTGCTGCTGTGATCTGGATTTATTGTAAAGGGTTGATAGAACTGTCCGGAAGATCTGCCAAGAGAGCATTGCAATAGTCCAGCCAGAACAAGAGCTTTAACAAGAAGTTGTGAAGCATGTTCCGAAAGAAAGGGTCTGATCTTCTTGATGTTTAATGAAGCAAATCTTCAGGACTGGGCAGTTTTAGCAATGTGGTCTGAGAAAATCAGCTGATAATCAATCATGACTCCAAGGTTTCTGGCTGTTTTTGAAGCGAGTTATAGTTGATGTGCCTAACTGGATGGTGAAATTGTGATGAAACAATGGGTTTGATGGAACCACAAGCAGTTCTGTCTTGGCATGATTAAGTTGAAGGTGATGGTCCTTCATCCAGCAAGAAATGTCTGTTAGACAAGCTGAGATGTGAGCAGCTGTCGTTGGATCATCAGGATGGAATGAGAGGTAGAGTTGAGTGTCATCAACATCGCAGTGACATGAAAAACCATGTTTCTGATTGACAGAACCTAATGATGCCATGTAGACAGAGAAGAGAACTGGTCCAAGAACTTAGCCCTGAGGCACCCCAGTAGTTAGATGTTGTGACTTGGACACCAAGCTGACAAGTAGTAGTATAATTAGAAAGGATGAGTTTGAAGAATTCTGCCTCAGATTGTGGTGTGGAAAATTGTGAACTGATGGTTTCAGTAGGGGTGGTATGGGCTGGCATGGAATACAAGGGGCAGACAGTGTCTAAACAAGATGTAAGAGTGGAGCAGAAAGTATCAGTAGCACTGTTAACATCAAGAGATGCTAACTGTTACCGGCGGAAGCGAAGATGAAACCATAGCAGATAGCTGGGAGGGTGAGAGTGAGCGTAGGTTATGTTGAAAGATGACATGTGGAGGGGTATCTTTTGTGTCAGGAACCATGTTGAGGTTAAGAGTGAGGAGGAAGTGAACTGAGGTGTGCAGTGGAGTAACCAGTACATGATCAGTGCAGCAGTGTTGTGTGTAAATAAGGTCCAGTTGGTTGCTTGATTTGTGAGTAGCCGTAGTAAATGGTCTCTTGAGATCAAAAGAGGCAAGCAGAGTGTGGAAATCTGCAGCTTGAAGTTTATCAAGGTGGATGTTGAAATCTCCAAGCATAACTAGGGGAGTACCATCCTCAGTAAATTTTGAGAGCCGCACATCTAATTCATCCAAGAAGTTACCTTGTGGTCCTGGGGATCGATAAGCAACTACAAAATGGATTCTAAAAGGGTGGGTAATAGTGTCTGAATATGATTCAAAGGAGCTGAT
The DNA here is from genome assembly GCF_963082965.1 of Carassius carassius. Taxonomy (NCBI): domain Eukaryota; kingdom Metazoa; phylum Chordata; class Actinopteri; order Cypriniformes; family Cyprinidae; genus Carassius; species Carassius carassius. Next base: position 6,824,799 of record NC_081781.1, on the reverse strand, counting down.
AATACCCAGAGAAGGTTAAGGATTGGAATAAATTTCCAATCATTATAGATAAGCAGACCAATACTGCCACTTCTTCCAGTCAGACGGAGAGTGAGGGAAAATGCTAATTTATTGGAGATTGCTGCAGGTGTAGCAGTCTCCTCTGGTTTGATCCAGGTCTCTGTCAGAGCCATGAGGTTTAGTCTTGAATGACTAGCAGTAGATGTAATGAAATCTGCTTTGTTTACTGCAGACTGACAATTCCAGAGACTAATAGAAAAAGAAAGTAGTGTATTACATAGGCAAAATGCGCAGGTTGTTAGGATTGCGCTGCCTATAGTGTGTTGGTCATTAAAAACTGAAACAGAAGTAAGGCAAAGTGTAGAAAAGAGGATGAATCAAAAGCAATACTTATTCCCCTTGCCATTGTCCCTGCATGGTGGAGTTGCATGGTAGAATCGATGGTCTTTACTCTCTTTGGTCTTCACATGAGGAGGGCTTCACACGACCGCTGCCACTGTATACTGACCTTTTTTATACCCATTAAGACAAAACGGAAATTAAATTCAGCTGAACACACTTTTTATTGTTTATCACAACAAAGGGCTTATAGCAAGCGCATGACATTGACAAGGTATGTGATACAGTACGAGACCAAACACAACTTCAGCACATCTCAACACAGTAATTTATATATAGACATGATTATGCATAGTAAATGCACATATATTATGTAAACACAAACATTAAATTAAATTGCACGATTAATCGTTTGACAGCCCTAAAATGTATAAATATGTTACATTTCTTGTTAAATGTGGGAATTTTTATGTTTGGGTCAAATAATAACAGAAAAACTATTTTCAAAATGCTCTTGACATGAACCATTGTTGTTTAGAGTAGTAGCATTTTTTATTGTTTCTGTCAAATATTAGACTTTAGTCATACACATACAACATGCACTATAAAATGTAATAATATGACTAATATTTGATAATATTTATAATATAACTATTTGTATAAAAGTTTAATTTATATTTATGTAATTTATTCAGTTTTAGTTTATAATTTTTTTTTTAGTTGTTTTCCAGTCATTTTAGTTCTTCAACCTTTACTCATTTCATTTCGTTCCCAAGAAAACATTTCTAATTTTCAAGATTTAATGTTTATATTTATATTTGATTTAATTTCAGCTTTATTTCAATTAACAAAACAGTGTTTAATAGTTTTAGATTTAGTTAATGATAATAACCCTTGTTTGCCAATGCCAGTATATTTTGCCATCAAGGGCCCATGCCAATGTTTTTAACAGCTACAAGAACAGACAGACAAAGAAAGCGAAAGAAACATATCGAGCGAGAGAAATGAGAAATCAGGTCAGACTGCAGTAGACTGATAAGAGTAAATGCAATGTGGAAGGAGCTTGAGTGTTTTCTAGGTCTTTTCATCCATGTGAGGTGTCGAACATACCTGAGTCCCATTACAGAGTGTGTGACTGCGGGCCATGCATGGGCTAATTAGCTTTTCCCCCGGCCGCTCTGTGACCGCTCCCGTTATTTCCTCACCAGCTTGCCAGGCCAACACCCCCTCTTCTCCTCCCCCATGTGTGGCTGTTCTAAATGGAGACTCAATGCATGCTGCTCCCCGACATCCTAATGTACCCGACCAGTTGGTTTAACAAACACAGCGCTGCCAACCATCTGCCGTCCAAATCTGTCTTGAAATTGCTTTAGTAACAAACTGAACTTTCTTTGCTCAGTGCTGCTCTCGCTTCCTGTGTCCTGCCTTCCTCAGTGTGCCACTTTCTGCTCCTTGACCCGGCCCCCTCTCCTGCTCCTAGCTGCTGACCATTGTCACTTTCTCTTCTTGTCTCATCTTATTTTGGTTCATCTTATCTTTTTTGTTTTCTCCTCTTATTTGTTCTTGTCTCTAACAAATTATGTTTTATGGTTGTGACATCGCCTCTTCTCCGCTTTTAATCATTGTAATTTGTTGACAAATCTCTCTTCTCTTCTCTTCTCTTCTCTTCTCTTCTCTTCTCTTCTCTTCTCTTCTCTTCTCTTCTCTTCTCCTCTCCTCTCCTCTCCTCTCCTCTCCTCTCTTCTCTTCTCTTCTCCATGGCCAAATTCATCTTTTCCAATCATCCTTTAATTTTCCTGTATTGTTTGCTCTTGTCTTGTTCATTTTCTAACAATTGTCATCAGTTATCTTCTTGTTTGATCTCATCTCATCTGTTTTTATTGTTTTGGTATCTTCTTTTCTCATCCACCCTTCCAGTGTTTCTACATAATTTTTTGGTTTTTGTCTACATTTTTGTTAAACTGTAGTAAAAAATTTACTAAAATGCATAAATATATATAAATACAAGATTTGAAGAATACATATCCAGGATATTTTTGTCAAAAGACAAAAACTCCTTTTACATTTTTTTATGTCATAAGTCTGAAAATGTGTTTAAATTATTAATTAATTATGTTTCGATATTTGTTTTAATTTGGCACTGGTTCATGAATTTATTCAAGTTATTTTAGTAAGCTATTTTAGTAAACTTATAGGAAAAATAGTTAAAATGAATGTGACAAATATTGATTATGACTGGTTATGATCTCATCTCGACCAGTGTTAATGTCAGTCTTTCGAAGCAAAACATTTTTAATTAACACTTATTAACACATGGGGGAAGTTGTGGCCTAGTGGTTAGAGAGTTTGACTCCTAACCCCTAGGGTTGTGGGTTTGAGTCTCGGGCCGGCAATACCATGACTCAGGTGGCCTTGAGCAAGGCACTTAACCCCCAACTGCTCCCTGGGTGCCGCAGCATAAATGGCTGCCCACTGCTCCGGGTGTGTGTGCACTTTGGATGGGTTAAATGCAGAGCATGAATTCTGAGTATGGGTCACCATCCTTGACTGAATGTCACTTCACTATTCACTATATAAAGAATATGGTTAAAATGGAAAATAGAATAGACTATAAAATATTTACATATGCACTTTCTCATCAATTACAATGTTATCTACATAACTAAACTTAGATTCCAGTGTAGTCAAATTGTTGTTAAACCGAATATGACATGAACAAATATAGAATGGATTTTTTTGGCAAAATACAAAATTGTGACTAAAACCTAAAACTGTAAAAATTAATTTCACTTCTCTTCTGCTGTATTTTACACCTCATAGTTTGACACATTGTATCTCATAAAGAGATTATAACATGTCCAGAGAAACTGTATGATTGTTTACGCCAGTTTCATCTGAAGCATAATTAAACCCCCACAAACCCAAAGCTTCAGAGAACATGCCTACATTCCAGCATGACAGAACTACTGTTTCCAGATCAGATGGCCGCCTGTCTTTATGGGTTTGCCTTCCCTGTTCACCATCTGACCACTGATCCTCCCATTCCATTTCCTCCCCTCGCTGAACTTCTAGTGGCTGCAGACAATCCAGGTTTCATTTTCCTTCATGATGATATCCTCAATAGACCTCAACAAATGCTATAGAACAGATTTTTGGCACAGACGAGCACATAGTCCTAGACATCATTATGGACAGAAGCACAGAGCTGCCAGGAAATGAGCAGTGCCACCTTCCTCACCAGCTATGCCAGTCTCAGTGCCAGCTGATGGGTTCTGAAAGACACAGACCCTGATCTCAAGGGCAAACCCAGCACAATCACACAAAAAAAAATGCGTGCTCTCTCAAGCGAACCACTTTTAACCTTACAATGCATAAAAACCTCCACCCTTAGCATCCATGCGTATACACTATAACACTGCTTATATTGTCATAGAAAAATTATTAGACGTGGTATATTAGAAACATTTTGCCTCAGCCACATGTTGTTCAAAACCTGAATGACTTTATTTCTTCTGTGGAACACACACACAAAAAAGAAGTTTTGATGGATGTCTTTGGGTTTTTCATCCATACAGTGTTTTTTTCGTCCTCATCTTTTGTTTTCTTTGCACACAAAAAGTATTCTCGTAGCTTTATAAAATTACAGTTGAACCACTGATGTCACATGGATTATTTTTAATGATTTCTGGGCCTTGAAAGTATCAGTTGCATTGCTCTCTATGTAGGGTCAGAAAGCTCTTGGATTTCATCAGAAATATCTTAATTTGTGTTCCGAAGATAAATAAAGGTCTTACAGGTTAGGAACGACTAAGGGTGAGTTATAAAAGACACAATTTTCATTTTTGGGGGAATTATTTCTCTAATTTTTAAATCAGAAGGTGTCGGAATACAAAGTGCATAGCGGCCACAGGTCCCAGAATGCAAACCAAACCTGCTTAAAATAACATGCCATGTACTGGAATCCCCACTTACCAAGCTGCGTGGCTCAAAGGCCTTTATTTCAAGTAATTTGTGAGAAATAAATGTGGCAATAATTAGAAGTAATTTTAGGTTATTCACATTTATTTAAGTAAATGATGACAGAATTTTCACTTTTAGACAAATCTGCAATTTGTGTCTGTACTGTAAACAATTGACCTCAGTTCTGGAGATGAATGTTTATAAGATTGAATGCTTCTATGCAAAGACCTGTAACTCATTTTTATGTGCAAAAATAAGGTTGCATTAATGAAAAATTGAAGAGGTTTTAAAGAATTGGTTAACAAAATGTTTTAATTCTGTCATTATTTACATTTATATATATAAGCACTATTTGGCTGAAAGTTTTGGGATGCACCTCTTAATTATTGAGCCATGCAATGTGCATTTATAAAGAGCTCAGTGAATTCAAGCATGGTACTTGCTTGAAAAAGAGTTGCATGATGTTTCGTTGGAGATTTTATGCCTTTATTATCCACTGTAAAAGATAAAAACATTAGGGTTTGGAAGATGGGTAAATAATGACAAAAAGATTTAAGTGAACTATTCCTTTAAAGTGATCATTTGGAGTATGTGTGTATATCACCTCGAAAAGTGTTTAGTCTTTGCCTCTAAAATTCCTCTTGCTAATTCAATACTAGCTTTATGATACCTAGCTTTTTCCTGCCCTCTAATTTTACAGTTACCCTTCTTCCATCTGAAATTCCTTCACCATAAAATAAGGCTCCTTATCTCTGACTGTCAGATTTGTTTCTTTTTTTGCTTAACCAGGACATGCAGGTAGGTATTTACATACCAAATGACTGCCCTGTCTGACACGCAAATTAATTAGTCTGAATTTTAACAGCTGAGCACCACGCCACCTACTCCACCGCATGTTTCATGGATAACTCCGTAATCATTTCTCTCCTGACATTTGAGTGGTTTTTTAGCATCCGAAGCATAAGGCATCATGTATTTTGTTTGAAGTCCTATTTTTAATAGCCTCTTCCTATTTTTTTGGTTAATCAGAATGTAGATTGTATTCTTTTCTAGACCCTGTTTGAATTCTGAGATTTGTATAAAAGACAAAACATCATTTGAGTTCATGCAGAACCAAAATAACGGTCATTTGCATTTTATCCCCAGTCAAACTAACTGACATGTCGCATGTGGTCAGTGTTGACATCATCCATCACAGTGTCCCTTAGAGTGAAGCTAAAGGTCTTTGTCTTCATTCTTTGAACTAAACCGCTTTTGCATGAGGTCACTGGAATCAGGCCCTGTGCGTTTGTTTGTGGATCGTGTTTGTCTAGCCTCTTTGTTCTGGAGGACTCTGGGTCCCTGTAGGCTGACAACCCCCTTTCTGATGCTGCATGACTTGAGCATCACTCATGGGTGGGGTGAACCGCATGCTCCCTGGAGGCAGAGTGACCCCTGACCAAGAGGAGGCATGTGGCATAATTAAGATCTGATTGAATAAGTGCACAGATGAATAAAAGATAGAACTGACATGCCGAGAAACTCTCATCCAGCCAGTGTGGCTTTCTCTCTTTGTGTCTGATGATTGAAGTAGATCTGTCTTACAGACGGGCCCCACTAAAAAACAGAACCGTATGCTGTCCACCCTAGACATTACTGATGACGCATCACAACGGTTTTCAGTCTGTCTACACTGGAAGCCTCGAAGCTGCATGTGATCTGCAAATAATCACTCAAAAAGACCAGCTCAGACCAAGATATACCAATTCGATAACATGGTTTCAGCTCAATAGTTTAACCTTAAATCTATTGGTATAAAAACATCACTCATACAATGAGTGTTGGAAAAATGACATAAATATGTTTATTGTACGAAAAGAAAAGCAGATTAGTAGAATAAAAAACATCCATCCATCTATCCACATGCATGTATATATTAAAGAAAAAATATGTTACGTTTATATATTAAATACTTTTATTTTGGATGCAATTCATTGTGATTAGTCATTTGACAGTGGTACTATTTATTGTTCCTTCCATCCATCCTTTCTTTTAATATATCTTTTGCTCTACCTATCATTTTGTCATTCTGTATATCATTCTATCTATTGTTCTTTTTCTTTCTATCTATAGTTCTGTTCCAATAAATTTATATTACTATTTATTTTCCAGATGGATAGGCGAAATAGAGAAGGTGACTGTCAAATGAAAGTGCCACAATGGATGCTTCCAGTCTAGACAGCTTCATTAAATATAATAGGAGGGATTTAGTTCTGTCTTTTATTAATACACAAAGACAGGAATTTAAGTAAATTGACTTGGTTAACTTTATTCACTGCACTATATGATTCCCACTGATTTTATGTCAAAGCTTTCAACATTTTCTAACTGTGACTTGTTCCATTTTTGATTCATATATAAAAAAAGACTCTTCCTCAGGGAATGAAACCATTTGCTGGGTTTGAATGGCCGTCTCGACATCAAGGCCACTGAAGGAGCTCAAGGACAAAAAGATGAGGTGAACAATAACGACAGACCTGAGACCCTGAACCAGACTGAGGAGCTCAATTGTAGGCTAGAGTCAGGCTGAAACAAAAGGATAAAGAAAATAAACCTGGCGACATCTCTATGCTGTTTATTCATTCACCCTACAAGCAGTTTCAAATCAAAGAACTGGACATTATATACATTCCTTGAGCTCAGCAGCTTTTCAAGGAATTAAATAATTGCATTCCGCAAGCTAATTTCAATGTTGTTATCCACATCTAAGCCACGTAAAGCTCAGTAAATTCTCCACAGAGAAAGGTAAGAGGTAAACAATAGCACAAATAAGATCTTACAGTAGCTGCATTCCAATTCCCTTTCCATCTGTATACAGTGTGGTTAATGTAAGATTTTTTTTATCCAAAAACAGTAAAATATTGCGAAATATTAAAATACACACACATATATATATATATATATATATATATATATATATATATATATATATATATATATATAAAATAAATATAAAATGTATGCATTTAGCAGACGGTTTTATCCAAAGCAACTTAACAGTGTATGCAGGCTATCAATTTTTACCTATCATGTGTTCCCGGGTAATCAAACCGCCAACCTTGCGCTTTATAGTGCAATGCTCTACCAATTGAGCTACAGGAACTATATATATATATATATATAGGAAAACGCCATATTTCACTATGTTCTTCCCTCAACTTAGTGGAGTTGATACATACCTCTCCCATCTAAATGCGTGCACTTAAAGGCTGTAGCGCGTGGCACCACTATGTTAATGTTTAGCTTACAAATTTGTTTGGCAGCACATATATATATATATATATACATAGTAGTAGCAGGGTGAAAGAGGACACAAAACACAAGAAGGCGTAGGTAAGAGCAAAAACAAAAACAAAAAACAAATCCCTGGAGGGTGATTTAACAAAGAAGTGCAAAAACGGTGCTCGGTGAAGGTGCTTTGGTCCTAGTGGTAGCAGTGTCTGTGGTCCTTTGTAAAATGGGGCGAATGGCTAGGAGCTCAGTCTTTCTCCGGAAGAGAATGGAGAGAATACACACATTAGTCTCTCTTCCTCTGAGTGGGTTACTCACCCTCTCCCGGCTTTAAAGGCCGCATTAACAAGCTCAAGGTGCGCTGGCCATAACATGCAGGTGTTTGCAGTCGGTGATTAGTGCGGGAGTAGCGTTTCCAGGGCGATGCTGATCTGCCCTCTGGATACTCAACGCATTTCCCTCCTAAATGTCCAGTTGCAGGGAGTACGGGGTGGGGAGACACAGTACCTGTCAGACCTGCCAGACCTGCCCATCATGACCAGCTCCTGGAGAGTCCGTCTGCATTCCCATGCTCGGCCCCACCTCAGTGTTGAACTTGGAAGTGGAAATCCTGGAGTGCTAAGAACCAATGTGTCACTCTAGGTCTAGGTCTAGGGCTGGCCCAGGGGGTACGAGATGGCTCGATGACCCCCAAATTCAGCATCTTTTAGACTTCTTCCTCTAAAGCTGGATGGCGAATCTCTGGGATCCAGTAAGCCTGCCGGGAGTCGTGCGGATTTGATACTGTATTACCGATGTTCTGCCTGGGGTTTCACTGAAGACATCTAAAAAATGGCTTCCGGTTCTTTCATCTGAGGGCCAGACAGCTGCAGGTTCATATCCATGATGGGAGGCTGGTTTAGAGTGAAAGCGGCGAGCTGTTTGGGGCCATTGTTTTAGGATGTTAATATGGTAATTTTCTTCCGCCCTCCTCTGTCCTGGCTGTCTGACTCGGTATGTGACCGGCCCCATCCATTCAACGATGGTGTAAGGTCCCTGCCAGGTGGCCAGGAATTTGGAGTTGGCAATTGGAACCAGGACCATGACCCGATCCCCCGGCTGGAATTCCCTTACTTGAGGGGGCCGGTCATATATCATCTGCTGGGCACACTGGGCGGCCACTAGATGTTCTCGAACAAGCGGCATGACCCGGTCAATCCTCTCTCTTGTTTCCCGTACATTATCAGTTAGGTAGCTATTTGGCGTATGCTGGTTTTCCAAAGCCTCACAATCCATATCCAGGAGTCCTCAGGGTTGTCTTCCAAATAGCAGCTCAAACAGTGAACCCAGTGGAAGCCTGAGGTATTTCCAGGACCCAGAACAGCATGTAGGGAAGCATAAGATCCCAGTCACACTAATCTCTGGTTACTACGCATCACAGCATCTGCTACAGAGTCTTATTAAACTGCTCCACTCTCCCGTCTGTCTGAGGATGATAGACAGATGTGCACAGTTATTTCACCTGTAGAAGCATGATCTGGGGGTTCGGTGGGCATAGGCTCATCTATGACGTCTGGGACCACCAGCCTGCTGACTGTGTGTGAGGCGCCCTCGAGCAAATGCCACTCCATCACCCAGGACCCCTCTCTCTCTGGCATCGCGAGCTAATGATGCTTCAGCCTACTCCACTGCTTCCACCTGCTGGGCAATGTTAAGGGAATTTGTCATACTGACCGAGCGTCGCATTGCCCTCAGTAAGTCCCGTAGCAGCCGATCGACAATCACCCTCTCCATGACCTGGTCGTTGGACGAGGCCCCGGCCATCAGCCACAGGTGCACGAGCAGTCCGAGCTATGCTGCCTGGGGACTCTCATCATAGGTCCACTGATGGAACTGCTAGGCAGCGCAAGTCGGAGACAAACCCATTCGGGCGAGGATCTCGGCTTTTAGGTCACCATATTGTTTGTTAGGTGGGGCTGGCAACGAATAATAGGCTCACTGGGCTTCCCTGGTGAGAAAGGGCGCGATGATGTGAGCCCACTCCTCTTTCGCCCATCCCTCCCGGGTAGCAACGACCTCAAACATGTGGAGTTAAGTCTCAACATCATCTTGGTCCGTCAACTTCAATAGACACTGGTGCGCTTTGCTGGTGGCTATAGCCTGTACCTGCTTGATTACCTGGTCAGTATATTCTTGCCAAGCTACCAGCCTCTCAGTGAACTGCTGTTGGCGAGCCGAGAGATCGGCAAAGCAGCAGATGATCTCCTCCATTCTCCGGGAGACAGAGTGGCAAACCTAGAGGGAAATATATAAGAGACGAGAAGAAACCTGGCATTAATTTTCTTCTTTGGAGTTTGTAATTCGCCTTAGTGTGTTTTCTCTCCCAGCTTTAAAGGCCGCATAAACGAGCTCCAGGTGCGCTGGCCATCAAACGCAGGAATGGTGTTTCCAGGGCAACACTGATCAGCCCTTGGGATACTCGCCATAATATATATATATATATATATATATATATATATATATATATATATATATATATATATATATATATATATATATATATGTAATTTATTTCTGTGATCGCAGAGCTTAATGTTTCAGCATTACTTCAGTGTCACATGATCTGTCAGAAATCATACTAATATACTATGTTTGTGCTTAAGAAAAATTTCTGAACACTAACTGTTTTCTGTTACATTTTTTTCAGGATTATTTGATGAATAGAGTGTTCAATTCAAAATAACTGAATTTGTTTGGAATAATGCAAGTCTTTACTGTCACTTTAATGCATCCTTACTGAATTAGGAATAATTTCTTTCTACAAAGATGGCGCCTATTAGATGTTCTTACAGTTGTATGAAAATAGAATGTGCAGTGATACAAGAGGCACGATAGACCAATCAAAAATCAAGTATTCCAGACTGTGTGTAATAATATTTACTGTTTCCCAAATTAACCTGATAAATTAAACTCATATTAACGTTCTCCATAATGAAAGGCTCTTGGCTCACAGCTCTGGTCTGTTTTGAGGGAGGTTCTTGCTTCAGCTGTTCGTATCTGTGTTCCAAAAGGTAGAAATGGAAATTGACAACTTGATATGCCATTATCATTAAATTGGTCATATCCCCCTTCTCTCAGATAGCACAAAACCGTGCCATGCTGCCCAACAGCACGTCTCCTTGGTGACTGTTCCTGATAATAGATGCACATGTGTTGGATGAGCTGCTGATGGTATGGTGATGGGTGGAGCCAGAACCTGTGCTGGGATTTGGTGCATTTGGCCAATGCCAGTTTGGCCAGCTGCCGGTTGGCACTTGCCCATTGAGAGCAGTGGCTAATGGTACAGACCTGGAGTACGCGTGCTGTTATTTAGCCATTGTGAAGGCATTGCTAGTCCTTGTCAGTTTACTGACTCAAAACAGAAAAGAGATAAGACAGCAGAGAACTCTTTCACCAGCAGAAGCTCACTAGAGGAAAACCATTTCAAAAGGTACTATGTACTTTAGGTGCTATTATGCACATTTAAGGTACTATGTACAAAAGTGTATCTTTTGAAAAATCTTCATACCATTGACAACTTTTGTACCATTTTTTCTGAGAATGTAGATGCATGCAATATTGATTTTTATGTATGCAATATGTAATAATATAATATATAATAATATTTTTTATTAACTTTATAATTTTATATTATTTTATACATTAACATGAAAAATAAACAAAGCATTTTCAGCATTTATTAATCTTGATTGTTGTTATTAATCTTGATTGTTGATAAAACTATTGTTTATTTTTAGTTCATAATGTAACAATGTTAATATGTACAATTTTTTTTAAGAAATATATATAATATTTTTCTTAATTTATGATAAATTGTAATACATTAACATGAAAAATAAACAAATAATTTATGATATATCTTTTCAGCAATTATTAATTTGATGTTCATTGATACTATTGTTTATTTTTAGTTCATAATGTAGTAATGTTAATACTGTATGTACATTTTTAAAGAAATATACGTATTTGTAGGAATTAACATTTACAAGAATAATAAATGTTCTTGTTAGGTAAAGTACTTAATTGCACTCAATAAATTTTTATTATTATTATTTTTTATTATTATTAAAGTCAGTTGTGAACTCATTATCAGCTGTAATGATTCACTGATTCAGTGGATCTGATTAAGAACAATAACTTGTTTTATGAATCTTTTTGACCGACCCTTTAACTGGTTGGATAAGAGTTTTTTGTGGCATTGTGGCATGCTGTGTTCATTGTTACATGCAGGAAACACGTATGAGAATATATAAAGTATATAGCTCAAAAAAAACTTTTTATTAATAGATTTTAAATTAATTTGTTATTATTAAAAATAAAATTTTTAATTTGAAATAATTAATTTTAATATCAATTTGGCCCACAACCTGTGCATCTTAAAAGAAACATCTAATGTATTATTTACAGAAGGGTCCACACGTCAGAAAAGACCACTATAATAAATCTGGCTTTACTATGTTAACTTTAATAATTTTTTCTAACTATAATAAATCAGCCTGGGCCAGCATGCTGGTCTTGTCAGCAGGTCTCAATTTTTTTTAATTTTAAGTGTTTTCTTCAAATTCCATGACATTGTAGCAACCTCAATTTTCTGCACAGGATGAAATTTTTCATCTGGTGAAAGCAGGCATATTTTGCCCACATGCCTTCCAGTTGAACCAGTATTAATTTGTATTCACTGGCGGAGCTCCCTGTGGCCCCTCAGGGCACCTGATGGATGGATGGATGTATAGGGTTTGCTAGGACTTTATAAAAAGACACAGAGACAGAGAGAGAGATGATATGTCTGTACCTAGCTCCTGTCTCCTGCAGCTGCTCCTAACAGGTGCATAACTGCTTCTTGCCAGATGGTCAGCAAAATGTGGTAGTTGGCAGGTTCCTTCACACAATCAACCCTCCCTCTCACAAAGGCACTGAGACGGAGAGAAAGGGTTAGAGAATGGGAAAGGTTGGTGACAGAAAAAGTTGCTAAGTGCTATTGCAAGCCAAACCTTTTACTTGTTTTAAAACTAGGTGCAGAAATGGTGCTTTTTCAGTGTGTAATTCTGCACTAAAGCGTGTCAGGTGTCACAATGTTGATCTCACTTTTCCCACAAAGATGGGAAAGGCAGAGGACTCTAGAGCATTAAGCCAACTGAGGCAGTGTGGTACAGTCATTTACCAAGGGATGTTGTTTGTCACAATACAAAGAGGCGCTTTAATAAATGATGACAAAAAATGCTTTTATGTTATTAGTCTGTGGTAAAAAGAAAATGTATTTTAAATCAAATAACATATATTACATTAATATTATCAATTATATAAAAATTATAGAATTAAATATATATCATTTTATAAAATTGAATTATTCATAACTATTATAATAGAATCGTGTGTGTGTGTGTGTGTGTGTGCGTGTGTGTGTGCGTGTGCGTGCGTGCGTGCTCATTCGTTCGTTTGCTTGTTCATTCGTTCCTGTGGCTCAGTGGTAGAGCATTATGTTAGCGGGGCAAAAGATTGTGAGTTCGAAACCCCAGGGAGCATGAATGCACTGTAAGTTGCTTTGGATAAAAGCATATGCTTAATGCATACATTTAATATATACTGTATGTATGTACTGTATATATGTATATAATTTTTTGTTGTTATTTTATTTTATTATTGTAACTATACAACATAGTTCTATATTTCATTGTTAACAGAACATGTTAACAATGTGTAATTCCAAATATGTGTAAAACACCTTTGGAAAATTCCTTCATATTACCACAATACATTGGGCCCTATTTTTTTACAGACTTTTTTTAGACTGTTGGTTCTGTAGAATTGATTTGCAGCATCAGTTGGTTATTTAACTAATGTGGCTGTTCCAATAAGATTTCAGAATCGCAACTATCTGTTTTATTAATTTTAGTTAAGTCCAGTCCTCGGGTCTGACTGTGACAGGTGATGATGGATTGTGGAAAGGTAATTAGGTGCAGTGATCTCTTAGTTTAAGAAATACCACAGTCCCACTGGTGTATCTCATTGACCCCAAAAAAATCAAACTCTGTCTGAGAGAGAAAGACAAACGGGGGCAGATCAATATAAACTCCATGCACCAGCTATGTGGAAGCTGTGGATGCTGCGGGGATCATTGGGAGTGTGTGCTTGGCCTCAGGCATTAGGAGTGCAGTGTACTCAACCTTCTCATAATCCTCTTAATGGACTACTTTCAACAGCTGGAACGAGAAGTGAACATCTGCCCTTCCCTCTCAACTTAGAAATCCCCATTACTCCCTTTTTCTGGGTCTCTCACTAAATGATTTTACTGATTCACAAAGCATCTACTATGGGCCTGGAAGAGAACATTATTAAATATCACAGAACATTATTAAATTTCACAGAATAATATACCCAAACCTTAAAGTTATAAATTATTATACTAATGTTTAAAAGTTTATTTGTGTAAGTTCATTTTCTAAATAAATAAATAATAATATTATGAAATAGTTTTACAATGTAAAGCATTTGTTTTCTATTTTCATATATTTTAAATGGTAATTTATTCCTGTGATGGAAAAGCTGAATTTTCAGCAGCCATTACTCCAGTCTTCAGTGCCACATGATGCTTCAGAAATCATTCTCATATGATGATTTGGTGCTGCAGAAATATTTCTTATCAATGTTGTAAACAGTTTTATTTTTGTAGAAACCATGACATTTTTTTAGGATTCTTTATGAATAGAAAGTTCACAAGAACAGCATTCATTTTAAATAGAATATTTTGAAACATTATTCAGTAAATGCCTTTACTGTCATTTTTGAGTAATTTAATGCATGCTTGTTGAATAAAAGTATTCATTTCTTTTACACTTTCTTAAAAAAAAAACCTTTTGAACAATAATGTAACAGACACACACACACACACACACACACACACACATACATATAAACACACACACACAAACACACATTTATATATATATATATATATATATATATATATATATAAAGATCTTTTAAAGCTACAAAGATAGAAAAGCTTGTTTGCATAAAGGTCAGAGACAATGGACAATTGTTATAAAGAAATTTAACTTATGACTTTTTTTTTTGTAAAGGAAACCTTGATTTCAAGATTTAACACAAGACTTAAAACAAAATAGCTTGATTTCATTCTGATTATTCTTGTTTTGTTATAATATATGAACTTTATTTAAGGCTACAACAAAATTACTGATCTCATCCTGTTAAATGTGCTCAAATATGCTATATGTCACTGTATATTGATCATAAATGGCCTTCTGTCATCAGGTGCTGACTGAAGAGGGCTTTGGAGCCATCACCACAGAAATAGCAATGACTAAGGAATTTTACTATGCAGAAGACTATCACCAGCAATACCTCAGCAAGAACCCCAATGGCTACTGTGGACTGGGCGGCACCGGGGTCTCCTGCCCAATAGAACTGAAGAGTAAAAATTAACAGTGCTTCTCCTGTCTTGTGACTGAACAAATTTAAAGTGCTGCTTGAAAGTTTATAAACCATTTAGAATTTTCTATATTTCCGTATAAATATGACTCAAAACACAATCAAACTTTCACACAAGTCCTGAATGTAGACAAAGAGAACTCAAAGAAACAACTGAGACATTTTTTTTTTGCCATTTATTTACTAAGAAAAATGATCCAGTGTTACATATCTGTGAGTGTCAAAAGTATATGAATCTTTGCTTTCAGTATCTGGTCTGACCCACTTTGCAACAATAACTGCAGGTAATGTTTCTTGTACCTGCTGATCAGTCCTGCACAACATATTGAAGGACTTTTAGCTCGTTCCTCAGTACAGAACCACTTCAACTCTGTGATGTTGGTGGTTTTCCTCCTATGAACTGCTTCAGTTCCTTACACAAAATTTCAATTGGATTAAGGTTCGGAATTTGACTCCAAAAACATTAACTTTGTTCTTTAACCAATTTTTTGGTAGAACAACTTGTGTGCTTGGGGTCGTAATCTTGCTGCATGACCCACTTTCTCTTGAGATTCAGTTCTCGGGACAGATGTCCTGACATTTCCCTTCAGAATTTGCTGGTATAATTCAGAATTCATTGTTCCATCAATAATAACAAGCCATCCTGGACCAGATGCAGGCCCAAAACAGGCCCAAACCTTGATACTACCACCACCATGTTTCACAGATGGGATAAGGTTCTTATGCTATTTTCTTTCTCCAAACATAACGCTCTTATTTAAACCAAAATTATATATTTTGGTCTAATCCATCCACAAAACATTGTTGCTCAGTGTTCTCCTGATGATGGGCTCATAAACATTAACAAGGCCTTTTAGTTGCTTAGAAGTTAGCCTGCAGTTCTTTGAAACCTAGTGGACTTTTACACGTCTAGCTTTTAGGGTGATCTTTATTGGTGGACCACTCCTGGGAAAGGTAACAGTGGTCTTGAATTTCCTCCATTTGTACAAAATCTGTCTGTCTGTGGATTGGTGGAGTCCAAACTCTTCAGAAATAGTTTTGAAACCTTTTCTAGCCTGATGAGCAACACCAACTGTTTTTCTGAGGTCCTCAGCTCAGAGATCCCATTTGTTTGCATCATGATACACTTCCACAAACATGATCAAACATGATCAAACTTGATAGATCCCTGTTCTTTAAATAAAACAGGGCACACACTGACACCTGATAGTAATCTTAGTGATTGAAAGCACCTCTGAACAGATGGACTCTAATTTCACCATCAAATTAACAGTTAATCCTAGAGATTCACATACATTTGCCGCTAACAGATATTTAATATTGGATAATTTTCCTGAATAAATAATTGACAAAGTATATATTTTCATCTCATTTGTTTGTGTTCTCTTTTGTCAACTGTCATGACTTGCCTGTATATCTGATGATTTCTGGGGTTATATTTATGCAGAAATATAGACAATTCTAAAGGGTTCACAAACTTTCAAGCAGCAGTGTATATTAACTTGCCTTAATTAAAGCAATCACCACTGCAATACCCAGGTCCACATGATATTATTGTTGGATATAAATAAAAAAATTATAATACGTAATTTTTGTGATCGTTGCATTTGATAACAAAACCAACTGACATTTTCTGTGTAATGCAATGACATGCATACACTAAGTGTAATCTATAATCTTTTGATCCACTGTGTCACATTTATAATTATAAGAATATGTCTAGCTTTTATTTAAACCAAGTACACAGTCTGTGTACTTGGTTTAAATAAAAGGTAGACATATTCTTGTATATGGCAGGATTGTGGGTTCATGTTTGTGTGCTTGTTCTAGATCCATCTGTCTATTCGATTCGCATACATATCTATTCATCCTTCCAGCTGTCCACTACCTATGTGTTTCCTTCCATCCCAGCCATGCAAACAAGCACTCTTGTCCCTTTCTAAAAGTGTCAGCGCATATTTCATATCCTCAATTAAAGACTTGACTGCAGTCCCACATAAACAAACACAGCCTCTTGCATTCACACAGCAGAATTTGTCTATGTTGTACAAGGAACACTGCGAAAAACGAACCCTTTGTTGATGGCACAAACAATTATGCATGAAAACGCGCTTTCCCAATGCAAAAAAAAAAATCTAAGTATTGTTAAAGGAATAGTTCACCCAAAAATGAAAATCTGCTGGTAATTTACTCACCCTCAAGGACATCCAAGATGTAATTAATTACTTTCTTCAGCAGAACATTAAAGATGAGATTAACGATTTATAGCTGGATCTATGGTGATCCTTTGATTCAAGTAAATCTATTATGGGAATAATAATAATAATAAAAAGTTACTTTGATTTTTAGGCACAGATCCAGTAATACATTTAATGAAAATATAAAAGCAATGCAGCTTACATGTAAAATTAGAGCAACCAAAATTTGTTATTCAAACTAGAGTGAATGTGATATTCTTAGTGAAAGTCAACGACACAAATTCTTCGGTGTTTACAGCAAAAACAGATATTTGGAAAAGCAATCTGTGTTTATGGAGGGTCTCTGGTGGGGCTGTGGGCATGTGTGGTTTTGGCTAAACCTCTGAGCAGGTGGCTACCGCTCCATGCACCTATTCCTGTGCCACACTCTGAGAGGGCCTCTCTGGGCAAGGCTGGCACTGGTGCTCAGGAACCTGGCCTGGCACAGCTTCTAACAGGCTGCTTTCTGCAATGCTGTGAAACAAGGACACTCTGTGACGCACGCACTTTGGCCCAGGAACCTGGGCATAGGAACCTGGGCATGGAACACACACACACACACACACACACACACACACACACACACACACACACACTCGGTTTAGTTGGACTAGTCAAGTTAATGGCTCAGGTCACAAAAGTTTTTTTTCTCTCACTTTATAGTATACAATGAATGATGAAGGTCATGTGACCTAAAGGTATTAAAATTTCATCCTCTTTTGTAAGACTATTTGCTTCTATTATTCATATGCTCCTACTTAGGTGATTTATCAGGAGTTGTTGTGGCTTTTATATTTTGACTTTTAAAAAGGCAAGCGTTCTTGATTACATAACGCATCCTAGTTATTGCAGCCTAGTCTCAAAGCTACAGAAATAAATTTGGAATTTAGCTGAAAATTGGCTTTAAAATGTTCATTTCACAGTATGTTTCCTCTTAGGGTTGAGTAGTTAGCAGTAACGGGTATAAGACTGCCATCTTCTGGTGGATAGTGAAACTGCATCTAAAGGCAGCCATTATAAAATAGTTCAAATTGCATAAAATGGATAGCAAATGGAGATTTGCCTTCTGTTAAAGGTTAACTTTTAGCGCTTCTAAAATTATATTGGTCTCACCGTTGAAATAAACATAACTGGAAATACTTAAAATTAAATTGTCACATTGGGGTTTATGGATGTTTTCTAATAAAACGAGTCTGCAAGTTTTAATTATTTTTTAAGATGGTGATCATTGGTAGTGGCCATCTAATTAAAATTAGTGATTCATCTGAGATAATGAACGCGATATTGCATAGAGCTGTAGATCACTGACAAGCTGTCTATTAAATACCGCTCCAATTGCAGGTGATGGCGATTTAGCGGTAATCACGAAACCATATTTACTGACTAGATGTGCATGATCATATCGTTTGATATATCGCCCAGCCCTAATTAAAATACATTATAATGCCATTATCATTGTCATGTTATCGTGTCTGTTGACCCGTGTGACCTACAGTGTCGAAATGAGAAATTGTTCAA
Source organism: Carassius carassius (assembly GCF_963082965.1). NCBI lineage: Eukaryota > Metazoa > Chordata > Actinopteri > Cypriniformes > Cyprinidae > Carassius > Carassius carassius. The sequence goes on along the minus strand of NC_081781.1, from coordinate 6,805,987 downwards.
ATGAATGTAATAAAAAAAATTCAATGCCACTCCATCAGAGGGCAGACTATTACTTTGATTAGTGATGCACCCTAAGTCTGACTCAAATCCTCGAATCGAATCTGTTGTTTTCAGAACCGATTCAAAAACTATACTGTATAATTTTATCATCACGTGGTTCAAATGTCACGGCATGGCATATTTCATAGTCAATTCCTGTAAAATCCAATTAGACACTTAGATCTGTTTTCTAACATAGTTTCGATGAAGTTGTTTAATAATGAGCTGTTGACTCAAGAATCACTTTGAAGGATTCCGTTTTCAGAACAGGTTTAAGCGTTCACAAGAAAAAAAATCGACTCGAATGAACGATTCGCTATTTATCATAACATTGATTGTATTAGGCCTACATGTGCACAGTTTTCAGATATTTGGATTATCTTGAATGTTTAAATTGTTACGATATTGTCCACAAAGGTAATATAGCATTGTTTATAAGTAATGATGTATATTAGGCAGTTTAATTCGTTATAATAGTACAAGCATAGACTATCGTCGCAACAAGTCTCAAGAAGTTTCCCCTAACGCTCTCGAAACTCTAGATTGAAAATAAGTCTGAACTGAAAGTATTTTAATGGAAATACACGACTGCAAGCCATATACTAAAACACAAATGTGTAAGTTACCATTAGTGAGAATAAAATTGATTGACAGGCCTTACATCAGCATAAACCAGCCGTCGACGACGCGCAAAAACGGAAGACATCGTTTGTGGCAGTTGATTAAGTTAATGTTGGCAATTTTGTTCTTTGTTTCCTCATTAAAATAGCTAACGTTACATTTGACTAATGGGCATTGGGCAACTCAAGTCTAACCTACTGCTGATGAACCTTGTGTTTAATTTCTAGGTTAATATAACGTTACCTCTGGTGTTTAGGCCTATACGGTGAAATAGCAATATATCGGCGAGGACAATAAAACACATAATGTTTGGTCAATGTTTAGACTACATGGGTATTAGAGATAAATAGCTGTATATTTTATTTTAGCCTATGCTTGTGTCTTTCATAACATAATTATTCAACATTTATTTTGATCTACGTTATCTATTGTCATCAGACCACACTAGAGGTTTAAAACCAAACTTTTTTTTTTAATACTAACAAAGAATCATCTCAACTACTCGTACATTGCTACCATGGATATTTGTACAAAAATGCAGTAAAAATATTATTGATTAATATATACAGATATGTCTCCTTAGTGTCGGCAGGCAGGACACACATGTAGATGACAAGATCACCAATGGTCTTGCACGAGTATACACAATACAGATATTGTTTCCCAACATCAGTGACACTAACTTCAGATCAAAGACTTTAAGAACAGAGATAATATCATGTCTTCAGGAGTACATGAAAAATAAAAGGAAATACAGTTACCGAATGATACTGTGTACAGTCATGTGAATAAGAAAGTGCAATACAGAACAATACAAAAATCTTAAATTACATGACAGTAAGGAAGGCTGGCAGCGTGTGAGACTGCAAAAGATTTTTGTTGTCATGAGGAAAGAATATGGGAAGAGCTGATTGGCCAAGCAGGCAATAGTGAATTGGAAGGGAAAGTCCAAGGCAGTGGACGGTTGGTTGGTATCGGTTTTGATATATTGCTCTCGTCCCATTTGTTTACACATTTATCCTATTGACGAAATGAACATGTGCCTCTTTTTTTTCAGAGAAGCGGACCAGAGTGTGCACTGCTAACTAAATCAAATAAGGCTCGAGGCTGCGGTAGCATAAGATAACATATTTGTATCACAATGCAGACGGTGATGTCAAAAGAGAGCAGTAAGTACCCTGTTTCCAGAACAGTGAAAGAGTCACTGCTTCACGGGGATGGGATGTATTATTTCTACATTCTTTCAGGCTAATGGACGCAGACAGATGAGTTGGAAACCAACAGCATTTAGACCAATGAACAGTCCAATTCAACAGAGATTTAAGGAAAAACAGTTGTGGCTACCGCCCTTAACACTGAACAACAGATGTTTAAGCCTGATAACCTCCTTAAATTTACAAACATACTTATATAATAATACGTCAACATAGAGGGCGTCAGTCAAGAATCACAGTAATGACACATCACAGTGTTGATGGACTGAGCATAAATTATATATTTTGGAAGAAATAATATAACCATTATACCATAACTAATTATGCTTTCTTGTAGTGCATTTGCCAACTACTTGGGTATAGTGCCTTTGTGACTCATATCTACGGATATGGTTTGTGCATGCCTTGATTTTATAAACTTTGGATATATAAAGAGATTTTTTTTTTTTAGCCAAATAGTCCATAAATGAGTTAGGTACATCAAAAAGATCAAATAAGAAAGGTCGACATAACCCTTGTAACATTTGCTTTTTGTTACCCACTGTGTAATAGCACTTGGAAGATCTGTCTCAGTAGCATCCTATCCATTTTCTTTGTCATGATTGGAAATGAACTTGTGTGCGAATGAAGTCTCACAGACAACGAGGAGCGCTATGGATTTGGGACAACTACATTAAATTCTAGAAACGAGTAACCTTGCATAATACGGATTTCATTAAATGACATATGATTACCCATTAATGTCATTAATCTGTATTGGGACCTTACAGAAAAAAAATTAGGTTTAAAGTTTTTGTCTCAAAGGGAACAAGCACGACAAAAAATATTCACATTTAGGAAGCAACTCATATAGGTTCCATTGAAAGGTGCGATCAAAATGTCAGCTTATCATTCGGAAATGCATCGTTTTTCTGTAAGAACACTGTTGGCGAGACACATAGACAATAATACAAAGCGGGAAATAATAATGTACAGTTTGCTACCAGAACATGCACTGGTCTGAAGAGAAAGATTCTTGCTGTCTGAAATTTTTGCTATGTAAAAGTTTTTGCCATACTAGGGTTATTTGACAGAAAATTATTAGGCAAGACATATTTCTAGGGGTGGCACATGCAGCGCTGGTGTTTAGCCATATTTAGTGGCTAGCATGCCCTTATGAAGAACGTAATATTAATAATGGCTTGCTGGGTACAAATGGTACATATTTGTGGTGCAAGAGCAGCCAGTAGGCACATCTGACACTATCATGTGCCACGACCCAGGAGCCAATCAGAAATGTAGGTGATAGCAGGGACGGATACATGCTGCCTCTAACTGGTGATCAGATGACATTACAACAGAGTCAGATTGGGAAAGAGTTACAGAGAGCGGCCATATTTAACACAGAGTATTGCAACATAAAAAAAAAAAATTGTGTGACAGCACATTGAGTATTGTATACAAGTGTGTGCTGAACGAGAAACAAAGATCAGAGCTCCTCAGACCCTGCTTGTGTGTTTAATAAGGTTCTGAAGGAGGGTGGCAGAGGTCCTGTGAAGGACATAGTGGAGGGGATAAATCCTCCTGACTCTGTGTGGAGCTGTAGAGTTCAGTGTGAGACTGGCAGGTCTGGGCGTCGGGTCTGGATGATTTTTGGTTTAGGGTCGTTCTTTGGTTCCTCCTCCTCATCTGTGTCGCTGTCACAGACGTGGACCACCACACTGGGTGTAGACTCTGTGCCTGCATGTAGCTCAAACTTCTCACCTGTATGTGTAGAAGAGAAGAATCTGTCAGGTGTGGAGTTTCTCGTTAGTATATTGAATAGTGATAATATTTGAACAGAGATTTTGCTGCAGATATAAAATAAAGCAAAACTGTGAATATCACATTGATTTGCAGTTATTGGATTCGTTATTTGGCCATTGTCTCATAGTTCTTTGTTTTATATTTTCTGTTTTAAAAATTTGTTAGTAACTTTTGGTTTTGAATTACAATGTGGCTTTGCGAGTAAAATTTGGTAAGTTTGATTAATTTCCTCTAATCAGTTCTAACTTTAAAAATTCTACTGAATTAAATTAAAACTGATTTGTTCACAAATACTTTTTTATACATTAAAATGATTTTAGTAAGTTGGTAAGATTTTTGAAAGAAATGTTTAAATGTTCACCAAGGCTGTATTTATTTGATTAGAAATACAGTAACAATAGTAAAATATTGTTAAATATTATTAGAATGTAAAATGAATGCTTTCTATTTAAATATATCTTTAAAATGTCAAATTCTTTTGGGGATTCTTTGATGAATATAAAATGCATTTGCAGAAAGTACCTGAATATAAGCAGTATTTGAAATATAAATCTTCAAAAACTTTTTGAATGGTAGTGAATGTATATATTGCTGTTCATTAATATATTGATGTGTATAAATGAAAATTATAAATTATAACTAGAAAAAAGTCAATCTTTACAGTATTTTTGCATTAAACTTTTTTATTCTAATTGGTTTGTGCCACTTATACTGCACTGTATTCAACGTCCTATGTTGAAGAAAATATGATTATTAAATTTCCCATTAAATTATTTAAAAATACTGTTAATTTCTCCTGCAATACTAACAGTCAGGCCTAGAGGGCACTCTCTCTCCAGAACTCAGTGGGAGAAGAGTGAGGATATTTTAGACTGGCTATAATTGCGGTTTTGCCAGAGAAAACCTGCGATGATCCATAGCATTACAAGCATTAAACTTATACACAGAATCCATTAGGGAATGGCGCTCTACTGTATAGCCAGTGCTGAAAATCCTTATAACACTAGCAAAATGGAAACAGAAATCCACAGAGCCTGTCAGTAAGAGTGGTCTGGAGGGGTTTCCACACTTCAGGTAATTAAAACTAGAACTTCACACATTCACAAGAGATAAGCTGCTTTTCTGAACCTCTCCGTCCCTGTTGCATGATGGCTGGAAGAGAGTAAATATTTGAAATGTGCTGGACGAATACACTGTGTGTATGTTTGCAGGATGGAACAGAGCAGGAAGCGGAATCAAAGTTTACCACTGTGCCGCATGAGTGTGCAGTGCATTGTGGTCACCCAGAGTATCCAGCACACCCTCTTCTCTAATTTTCTTCTTTCTGGGAGTGTCTGGCTAATGCTGTATTGTTTTCCCCTGGCCTAGTCCCAATTTTTTATCCTATGTGCTCATATTTTCTCACTTACAAGCAAACACGTGCATCCAAACTTTTTATCTTCACACTGTTTTGACCTAATTCAGGTAAATCAGTTACGCATCTTATGTTTTATTCATGCAAAACGAACTCATTCAAATAATTCCTCAGCTATGTTCCTACAAATTTACAGTCTCTCGCATTCCTCTTCTCCTGCATAGCCTCCTGAGGGCTCAGCCTCTCTCTGAAACCTGGGCATGACGTCAATGCTGCATACTGACGTCAGGGGTCAGACTGCAGGAGAGAGAAAGTGCAAGCAATCAAGCTCATTATGAAACCTTAAACTCTTCCTAGACCATAAGAAATCTCACGAGAGGATAAAAACATAAGGTTGTGGAGCGTACGTAGTAATGTTACATAGCCCTCCTTAATAAAGCAGCAAGAGCGAGTCTTTATTAAAACAGCAGTGATCTCATTGGCATGCAGAGCACATCTCTCCAGCTCTCCTCCAAATCCAAGGTGCCGGTCTTCCAGAGCCGTGCATGTGTGCACCACTGAAGACCCACCAGCTGAGAAGGAGAGAGGCGTTGAGCAAGTGTGGCCATCAAAAGGCCAGATGGATTTCTTCCTGTTAGTGTAGGTTCAATGGGCCAGCACAGGGAAACTGTGTGGGGTATTTTTAGAGCATTATTTCAAAAAAAGGGGCAATACACTTCCCTTCATCCTTTTACAGTTCTCCTCTTCAAAAACACAAATGACAATTTCTGTATTCCTTAGCAACCGTCCCAAAAATAAACCCCCTCTTCTGATTGAAATTTATTAACCCTTTATGGCAAGAATGCCATACAAGCTGGCGTGTACAAGGGAAGAGATCCAATCTGATAAGCCCAGCTGCAGACTGAATAGCAGCCAGTGAATGGATAATGACTCACGCAAATTGCAGTGTATTTGGTGTCAGCCATCTGCCACCATGATTGAAAATACCCTCAAATAAATAGTAAAAAGTGAGGAGATATGCTGTAAAGTATTTTGATTGCTGACATTATGCATGTTTCAAACCTCTGTAGTAGCACTATTAACCTTACAGAGAGGCTGGATTTCCACTCATTTTAATGAGGACAGTTAGTAAAGGTGCAAAAGTTTTTACATTTAGCTATTCAAAGAGGCAGTACCATGCAATCGTTAACATGAACAACAGTTTTTAGTCAGCATTTATTAAAGGGGACGTCAGATGCAAAATTAAATTTTATATGGTGTTTGAACATAAATGTGTATTGGCAGTGTGTGTATACAACCACCCTATAATTATAAAAATCCATCCAGTGGTTTATTTAACATCCCCATAAATCATAACCTTTTTCTCAGATCAAGCCGTTCACAGATTATGGGCAGAGTGATGTTGTTTTGGCAGGCCCCTCCCATGATTGTTGATTGACACTGGCGTTTTAAACGCGAGTTGTGAACAGTCCACCATTGTTTCGATGCTGGAGCAGGTGTAGGCAACATGTCTCCTAAGCGATTGAGATGTTTTGTTGTTGGATATAATAATTAGCTGTCATCATTTACTCCTGACATCTGAGCTGCTGAAGACCCAGTTGATCACTTTTGTTTTTAAAGTGAATGCACCCCGGATCTAGTATACATTTTTTTATTTTTTTATGAATCTTTGCAAAATTCTTTCCTAATAATGCGCTATTTAAATGTGTCTAAAGTTTACAGTCTTGTGAGAACAGCTTGACACCTGGAAGAGAGGGGCGGGGTGAGCAGAGGTCATTAGCATTTAAAGTTACATGAAATGGGTCGCTGTGAACAGAGCTGTTTTTGACAGGGTAAAAAGGGTGTTGTTTTACCCTACCACTGAGAAATTTTGTGAGAAAGTATTTTATAGATTTTTCATGAAGACCCTAAAAAATCATACTGACTTGAGGGAAATGGGAATCTGATGTCCCCTTTAATGTTACTTTCTACATATTATAATTGATTTGCACCATTTAATAATTATAAACAAACATGAATTAACAGTGAACATTAGATGTTGGAGTTGGAAATCTCTTTTACATTTATCTGATGAAAAATACTGTCAAACTGTTATATTGTAAATTATCAATTTATTTTAAATAGCTTTTAAATATATATATATATATATATATATTTTAATGGAATTAATTCCTGTGAAAACTTGAAGAATAATTTTGTGGAAAATGTGATGCAATGTTTTTTTTTTTTTTTTTTTTTTTTTTTTGCTGTCACTTTTTATCAAATCAGTGCATCCTTAAAGAGAATAAAAGTAATTTCTTTAAAAACAAACTTACTGACCCCAAACTTTTAAATGGTAGTGTAATAAAACCACAATAAATGCTGCCAGAAGTGATTCATAATTCTTAATGCATTATTTTATGTATTAAAAAAGATTATAACTGCTATTATTATTTTTAAATATTATCATATTTGTATTGTTCTTAAAATAATTGTAATTATTGTAATTGTGCAATCAGTGTTTTCCCGACATAACTTTCATGTGCTTCCAGTCACATGGCATTTATGCCACAGGTGATTGTCTCAAAAATGTTCATAAGAACTAAAACATACTTTTGGGGTCAAGTATTTTTAGATGATAGTGGGACACCTGACCCATTTTTTTATTTTATTTTTTAAGAAACCATTGTGCTAAACATAGTTCTCAACACATCTATGCAAAAAAAAGAAGAAGAAAAGAAACAAAAAAGAGACATAGAGCACATAGTTTCAGCTCTGAAATAAACACAAGCATAAAGTGTAAGCCCTCTTAAACGTATCAGATCAGGTTCACAGGTGTTCCTACCCATAGTTCTTGTGCTTTGTGTAGCTAAAAGAAGCCTCTCTGGGCCATGCACATCACACATGCTTGGCTCCAGGTCTGTTATCTAAGCATCCACAGATGCAGCAGGAATATTTAATTAAGCGCTTTTGCCTTCTCAGGGTGAGGCGGCTGGGTATGTGCCTTGTAAACAGAGCAGGGAACAACAAAAGCACTTTGCTTTAATGAGCTGGAGTGTGTACGTGTATTGTTGTACTGTACAATTTCAGTGCGAGCCATGTGGAAACGCAGCTTCTCTGACACAAACGTGTGTATGGAAATACAAGCTTAACAATGGAAAAAGCTTCCTTCCACAACAACCACAATCATTATTGCCATCCGACAGCAGTCTAACGCAGTCGAGGTGCCTGGGCTGAATGGGCTGTTTGTTTAACTTGCCACATGGTTCCACTTGAGTGCTGTTGATTGCTCACTAGTTTGTACTGTCTCCTCTGTTCCCTAATTGCCTTCAATTGCTATTAACATGCGATGGCTTTGTGACTGAAGCCCATCATGGGCAGACAAGGTCAAAACTGAAAGTTTAAGGCAATGAAACGTCAGAGCACAAATGCACATCTCAGATTAATTTAGGCTGCAATTCACTGAAGCGTCAAAATAGGTCTTGTTTCACAACTCTTATACAATCACTTGGTCTCAGTCAAATGGACTGGTATGTAAAATGAAGACTTAATTAGGGCTGGGCAATATTCATTTTGTGGTGATTTTGTTGGCAACAATGTTTTTCATGGCTTTTATTTGATTATTTAGTTTGCTAAAGCATGCTTTATCTTGCATCTCTGATTTAAACTTAACTAAATTTGACATGTTCATAATTCTTAAATTCAAAAATTGTTCAAGTAAATCCCTGTGTGACGTTTTTCTTGTATTTATTTATTTATTTATTTATTGTTTTAGCAAACATATGTAATTAAATTTTGATAATTCCTAGTTGTTTTTATGTAATTTAATAAAAGATACATTGAAATCGGGTTGAAATTAATTTTCCTCTCCATTTTAGAACAAAATATTATAACATACATCTGTAATTACCTTTTGTGTCTACTGTAGTGACCTAAGGCCTTGTTTAACTTGGTTCAGTACTTCTCTTTCTTCATTTAGATTCCTCTGTCAGGCAGTTAAGTGGTAATCAATAACAATAATGTAGTTTTCTCTAAATTCTCGATTAACTGACATTTATTGTAGTAGTTTAAGGACTTAATTCAGTTCAGACTGATTTTATGCAAGCATACATAGCAAACTCAATGTGACGTTTTATTCTCAGACAGTTTATTTTTGGTGTTGATTTTATTTTGCAAATGTGACCGAATTTAATGTGACAAGTAAATGCTGTTTCATTATTAGTCAAAAAATCAAAAGATTTGAATTTCTTAAAATTTTTAGCACTGGTATTCTGTCATGTACTGTCCTTAAAATCTATTCCTACTCAGCAAATGAAATAGGTGGTTTCCATAAGCACAACATTCATCACAAACACAATATTTTATTAGCACTATGTAATAAACAGAGACTAACAAATGAACAAATTTAATTCCATTCTTTCTAGTGCCAGTCTGTGGGTTCTCATTTCACCCTGAACATGTGGAAACATTCCTGGTTGACTGACCTCAGAACAGGCTGTGAAACCACCAGAGAAGTGAAGCGGTTTCATTGTCCCGCTCTGGGATTATGCAACTGAATGGCAACCCTTCCAGCAGCCATTGAGGGGATATGGCCACCTGATACAAATCTAGCATTGCTGTGTATGTTTATATATCTGTGTGTAGTAGTAAGTGTTGTATGTGTCACTGTGATGTAAAACAGCATGATATGCAAGTTTTTCCATCAAGCATGTTGTGAAAAGGTGAGCTAAATCAAGCATTTAAGGTTTTGCTGGTTAGCATGAACATTTAGTTTCCGCAGAGTTTTTATGTTTTAAGTTATGGTGAACCTGTGAATTTCTTAAGGACAAATTAGCCAGATTGTCCTAGATCTGGTTGTGCCATCTGCATGTAAGCCTTGCATCTCACAATGACTCATATTATCACAGCTGTAAAAGCTTTTAACTATGTAAAGTATTTGTCTGAACAACAGAATAAGCATTGTAATAAGCTATGACTCATTTGTTTACATGTCACTTAACTCCATTACATAAATAAAATAGGTTAAACCATCAATAAAATAGGTTAAACCATCAGAGTTATGCTTAAACATTCTTCATACTTAGTCAGAGAGAGCCAGACAGAGAGAGATTTAGAATTCAGCAGGATGTGTTCACCGGATTCTGAAATTGATCCCTTGGGGGTTTGATGGCTGAGAGTCCGTAATGCCAAGCCCTGTTGCATAATTCAAATGTTCCTACTCCATAATCCCCAAACGCCTTTTACACTGTCAGCTAAAAATAGACCAAACAAACAGAGGGTGACATTCAGTATTGACCTGGTTCCATAAGTGATTCACTGCCAAACAGAGCTTTTAGGCCTGGTTTCTCTGTGGCTGAGTACTGTCATATACTCACGTGCTCGACATACTCTAAGCTGCTCTATTGCGAAATGAGGCAAGATGGGCTGAATGTGCAGAGCAGCTGTTTAGATGGGAACACAAGATGATGATGTGTTTGCCAGGGCAGCAGATGGATCAGGCTGAGTGATATAATACAGACAAATTTAGATGCATTACGAGAAACCGCAAGGTACTCTTATGGGTAAAAAAGTATCTCAGATAGATTGTTTAGTCTAAACCAGCTGTGAAAGTAACTGATGATAACAATGCGTTTGGCTTGAAATTGAGAGAAAAAAAACTGCCGCAGATAAAGGCTGATGGATTCAGAGCAATTCTGAGCTGATGGCTGTGATTGTCAAGTATTATTGGAAATCAGCAGAGAGCAGTCTGCATCGTTTATACAAGGTCACTGGCGTGGGCCTGTTGATGCAGGTTTTATGGAGAAGAATGATATTCATGAGGCAAGAGTCAATGATGGCAGATCTGGCTGTGCTGGTGCATTATACATGACTGATATTTTAAGTGCAAGTCCACGGAAAGCTCTCTATCTGGCCTCTTCCATCTAGGATGTAACGATGCATGCCCAGCCAGTTGAAAATCGATAGATTTACAGAATGGTAATTCAAAGTGCTTTACATAAAAGGAAGTAAAATCACAACAATAAGAATTTAAAAACTTTTGAAATTTTGTAAAAATTGATTTAAAGTGAATTTAAAACAGTTAAAGATAGAAAATGATTATATATAAAATACAGTGCAATCAGTTCGGACATAGCACAGTTCTCATTTAATAAATGCACAGCTAAACAGATGAGTTTTGTGTCTGGATTTAAATGTGGCTAATGTTTTAATACATCTGATCTCTTCTGAAAGCTGGTTCCAGCTGCGGGCAGCATAATAGCTAAAAGCGGACTCGCTTTATGTGAACCTTTGGTATTTCTAACTGACTCGATCTGAGTGATCTGGGCCCGGTTCCCCAAAACGTTCTTATCGCTAAGTAGTTCTTAACCTATTCCTTAACCTCTCTCTTAACCTTATGGCACGGTTCCCAACACGTTCGTACGCTAAGTATATCTTCTGTAAGTCACACTTTCGTAAGGTTGGTCTGGACCATTCGTAGCTCTCTCTTAGCGTTATTTGAGCTCATGCCGCTACTGTACAGCAGTCTTTAGAAACCAGCGCAGCGAAGTACAAGTCAAACTATGGTATGTTGACAATTTTGTGGCTCAACAATGATTTTCTGTTATTTTTTAAGACTCATAATAAATTATGTTCGCAGTAGATACAGGCCTGTTTATGAAGTTGACTTTATGTGGTTACAGAACTAATAAGGTGGTAATTAGCCTAGGCTTTTTCGTAATGTAATTAAAGTAAATTGGCAATCATTTTTTTTGATAATTAAAATCTGGCAAACAATTTGGCTCTAAATGGCTAAGTGGGTAAGCATGGTGGTGTCCAGTAAGCGACCAACTATGGCAGCGATCCAACATGTTCTTGTATTGAATCAAAGGCGGAGTCGGACTCGGAGCCGTTTAGTCCATGTCAGTTTTTTTATTTGGCAATACTTAAGCCCTTTTGACATTTTGCCTGACGTGGCTATATTAAAAAAAATACCCTCCCAAGACAACTCATTGTGGAGCAGCTGGACCTTCCCAGACCTGCGCTGGCCAGGCTAACGCGGCGGAATTTTGCTTTAAGCCCTGAAGCCCAGCGCTACTTTTTTTTTTTTTTTTGCTACAGAGAGATTCATCGAGGTCGTGGGAGAGGGCTACAGCCTAATCAAGACCTCTGTGTGGAAGTGCGTAAACACTGTCACCAACACCCTTCTGCGCCGTGCTGGGGATTGCATCCTGGTGGATGGCACACTCATCCCTATCGCCAATCCATCAGTGAATGATCAGGCGTAGGCTACTTATCGCGAAAGGAAGACGCGGCCATAAATGTGCAGGTTATAGTGGACCATAGGGGTGTGATCTCTGACCTGGTGGCAAGGTCCAGCAACACTTCAAGTTCCTCTGACGAGAGGCTTGGTGCCCTTTTTTACATGCTTCCTCAGCATATTTTGTATCGAACTCTCTCTCTCTCTCTCTGTTCATTGTAGATAGGTTGCTTTTTATTAAAAACACAAACCAATTGCAATCAATACCGCATTAAACAGAAGTACTAACTGCAGCTGCTTGCCAATCAATTCTGATTGTAAAGTACCTTACCATTAATATAAAAGTGTATTATATAATTTTCATAAGTCGTTAAACCCATGTCAAAAAGCGGCACAACGGGATAAGGAGGGTGGATGATTAGCGAGGGATACCCGGTTCGTCTAACCGTCACAACATATCATGTGAACATATTACTGACCATTTGATAATTTAATTTATAGTCTATATTCTACTGATAACTTAAACTATGTTAAAATAAATGTTACTGTAATAATTTGAGGAATGTTTCATTTGCATAGAATGTGTTGTCTTTCTTAACGCTGTAATGCACCTTCATGTGAAGTGGAAAATCGATTCATGAGCAATCGATGCCAACTAATTCAGCACCCTGACTTTGGACAGCGCTCTTGTAACGTCGGACGTAAGAGGCAGCGTGCTAAGAAGCTTCCTAAGGGACACTTCGGGGAACACACTTAGAAACATCAACAACTTTGGTAAGATATATCTTACGATGTCTTCTTAGCGTGCTAAGAGTGAACGTTATCGGGGAACCGGGCCCTGTTCGGTTTATATTCAGTAACCATGTCTGCAACGTATTTAGGTCCTAGGCCATTGAGTAATTAATAAACAAGTAAAAGTATTTTAAAGTCAATTCTAAATATAACTGGAAGCCACTATAAGGACCTGATGACTGGTGTGATATGCCCAGATATTCTGGTTCTAGTCAGAATCCTGGCAGCAGTGTTCTGGATGAGGTGCAGCTGTCTAATAAGTCTTCTTGGGAAGGCCAGTGAGGAGACCATTACAATAGTCCACCCTGCTGGTGAAACCCAAGGCATGAACAAGTTTCTCCAAGTCATGACTGGAAACAAAACATATAATTATTGCAGTGTCTTTGAGATTATAGTACAATACAGGTGCATCTCAATAAATTAAAATGTTGTGGAAAAGTTCATTTATTTCAGTAATTCAACTCAAATTGTGAAACTTGTATATTAAATAAATTTAGTGCACACAGACTGAAGTAGTTAAAGTCTTTGGTTATTTTAATTGTGATGATTTGGCTCACATTTAACAAAAACCAACCAATTCACTATCTCAACAAATTCAACTACCTCAACTCAGATTGGCATGGAGGTGATCAGTTTGTGGCACTGCTGAGGTGGTCTGGAAGCCCAGGTTTCTTTGACAGTGGCCTTCAGCTCATCTGCATTTTTTGGTCTCTTGTTTCTCATTTTCCTCTTGACAATAACCCATAGATTCTCTCTGGGGTTCAGGTCTGGTGAGTTTGCTGGCTAATCAAGCACTCCAACACCATGGTCATTTAACCAACTTTTTGTGCTTTTGGCAATGTGGGAAGGTGCCAAATCCTGCTGGAAAATGAAATGAGCAACTCTGCATGTCATGGACGTCCACTTAGACTTATGCTCTCCTTTACTCACATAATAACCTCTCCATTCTAAGTATGACCTGTACCATTTAAGTACCATCCCAGAAAGGCCAACTCAGTCTTCCAGTCTCTCTAGAAGTATTTTATGATCGACAGTTTCAAACGCAGCACTAAGATCTGGTAGAAGCAGCACTGATATTTTGCCAGAATCAGAATTAAAGCGAATATCATTTATTATCTTAATGAGCGCTGTCTCTGTGCTGGGAGTTTGGAGAAGTCCCAGAAAGAAGTGAGGCGATCACCATTTCTAAGGTATTTACTTCTAAACAGTTAAGCACACTTTTGAAAAAGATGTGGGAAGTGTGTCAAGAAGTCTTTCAAGTTGCTGTACTATTTTTTTTCAAAAATTTTGCTATCAATTGCGTCAAAAAGTGAGTGAGATTGAGATTCAGTGGTAGCAGAGAATATTTATAATGCAATGCCTTTATCGCTGCTTAGAATACTATGAAATATGTTGCGTGCCTTATTAAGATACCACATCATCTCAAAGAAGGATTTATTTCAAACACTCAACTGATGTTATGAAGTAAGTTTGGAGTAGAAATATGTTATTAAATGTGGTAAAAAAATATTGTTAGCATGAAATTTAAATTCATATGATAATATGTTTCACTTGGATGTAATTCACAATACAGAAGGAAAATATCGAGTGCTACAAATTACAAGTTTTATAAATTGTGAGGAAGCATCTGAAGAAAATGTATTTTGTTTAAATATTTTTTTCAATATTTTTTACTGGAAAACATTTATTAAAACTCATTAAGAAGTCAATTTTACTGTGTAGCAAGATTAATTAATATTAACAACTTGAAATGTGTAGAAATTAACATTTAGTAAGATGTTTTAATTGGCTTATTGGACGACATCATGATGGTTATATCATAAAATTATAATCTGCTACCACAATTTGTGTTTTTTCTCCATAGGGGTACAATAGTGGTGGACAATGGAAAGACAAGGACAAAGATGATTTATGGCAAACCTAACTTCAGAGTTACATAATGTTATGGAAGAACTGTCATCATCTGTAATTTAATACACAATGCTAGAAAGAAGAAAAAAACCTGTTAATTGGGCACTGAAAAGGTCACCCAGTGGTGCTTTGTAATGTGATTATTTGCTCCTAGATGGCTTAGCTGTTCCCATGAGGGCCAGGGTGCTCACAGGTCCAATGTATGAAAGTGTGTGTGGTCCATACCAAACATAGCCCCCCATCTGCACTGTCAAACACCCAGATAAACAGAAGCATCTACACGGCCACTTTAATCAAAACACATTACAGCTCCAGAAGCACTGACTACAGTAACCACTCATCAGTAGGTTACCATATGCTCCGTTCATACGGGACAAGTCCCAGCCAGGATTTTAATAATGCCTAAAACATCCAGAGCAGCTTGACCAATAACATGCAGGTATTGTACATAATCGACCAATCGTGGGGCTGCATGTGAGAAGGTGAGATCTAGAGGGAACGATCAAAGCGATGCAAATATGCACACGTGTTTGTTCGTTCGCTGCGCACAAATCCCCCCCAAAAACACCAAAGTGTGCGACAATGCTTCTAGTCAAACGAACGAACAAACATGTAAAAGCGATTCAAAAGCTTAAGGAGCCGTCTGCTCTGCTCTTAATAGCTCTCATGAATGTTACACAACGATAACCTGCACAGTGCAAATAGCCAAACCCTGGATATTTTAGGCAATATTAAAATCCTGGCTGGAACGTGTCCCGTATGAACGGCGCATATGGTCACCCTACTCATCAGGGCACAGTGGGAGTAGCCCACACACACACCCCTGAAGGTCAGGGTGATTAGGAGAAGAGTGGTGGATGTAATCACCTGCACTGCAGTGAAGAGGATAAATCAAGACAATGGCTAACAAAGGAATTGATGTGCTTGATTTGAGAGGTTAAGGATTTGTAGCATGCTACATGACGTCCTAACATGCACGCCTGAACTTCAGAGTTCAGGTGTGGGTATGAGCGTTTATACCAGTGCATGATGGACCAGGATAATGGTGCCAAAAGGCAAAGTTTGAGAGAAAAGTCTGGTGAGTTGTAACTGACCTGGGCCAAGCTTGGCAACTGCATATAGCAGGTCGTAGTTAATAACTGGTTTGGCCTCATCAATCTGTTGCCAGCCAACTGGAGGTGAGCCAGGAGGAGAGATGAGGAACTGTTTGGAAGGCTGGGGAGGAGCCAGGTGCAAATTGTCTCCTTCGGATGCTGGATTCTGCACCTAAGAGCCAGAGAGTGTATTAGTCCAGGATGCAGTCAAACAAAGACCTGATTGTAACACTTGATGCTTGGATCAATCCAGTGACAGTGACATGACATACAGCCAAATATGGTGACCCATACTCAGAATTCGTGCTCTGCATTTAACCCATCCAAAGCACACATACACAGCATTGAACACACACCCAGAGCAGTGTGCAGCCATTTTATGCTGCGGCACCTGGGGAGCAGTTATGGGTTTGGTGCCTTGCTCAAGGGCACCTCAGTCGTGGTATTGAAGGTGGAGAGAGCGCTGTACATTCACACCCCCACCTACAATTCCTGCCAGCCTGAGACTCCAACTCGCAACCTTTTGGATTACAAGTCCGACTCTCTAACCATTAGGCCATTACTTCCCGATGTATATAATGTAGTCATTAGCAAATGTGACCCTGGACCACAAAACCAGCCATAAGTAGCATGGCTATAGTTGTAGCAATAGTCAATACATTGTATTGGGTCAAAATTATAACATTTTCTTTTATGCCAAAAATCATTAGGATATTAAGTAAAGTAAAATTCTCGTTCCATGAAAATAATTTGTTAATTTCCTACTGTAAATATATCAAAACTTAATTTTTGATTAGTAATATGCATTGCTAAGGAACTAATTAGGAAAACTTTAAAGGCTTTTTATTGAATTTTTTTTTTTTTTTGCACCCTCAGATTCCAGATTTTCAAATAGTGGTGTCTCGGCCAAATATTAGCCATCCCAACAAACCAAAGAAAGATTATTTATTCAGACATTCAAACATTTATTGTTCAAACATTCTATCTATCTATCTATCTATCTATCTATCTATCTATCTATCTATCTATCTATCTATCTATCTATCTATCTATCTATCTATCTATCTATCTATCTATCTATAGCTCAGTTCTGAATGGCAAATAACCCTGCTGCAATCATATTTTCAAGATATCCTTCTTTTGAACCCTAATTTTGCAACAACCATGTTAGCCTGATTTTGGCAGTTACTCTGGTAAGTGGCTAATACCAGCTAGCAGAATGCATCTATTTCAGAGCTATCTGCTCCACCAGTGGATTCTGCCCTACTGGAGTTGTCTCATCCTGAATATGAGTTCATTTCCTGCTCACTGAGAAGGGTTAGAAAACCTGACATGATTAACAGAAGGATTAAGATACACATGATGTATAATAAAATGTACATAAAGAACAAACTCCCTAATGTATCAGTATCTTTCTATTGTTCTATAATTTGTTCTATCAATTAAAAAAAAAATGTAAGCATGGCACTATAAAATGTTTGTCTTTTCCAGTAATTTGTGATTCCATTTGGTGCAGAGAAACTGCACACTTAGCAACATTGTATACTTTTTTTAATCAACTCCAATTCAGATCTAATCGGGCAGAAGCAGCATAATACTTGACGAATGCATAGTTTGTATCTTAACCTGTTGTCTACATGTCACTCCTAAATGTACTTTTTTATGGAAATGTACCCTTCTTAGAAATACAGAGATTATACAAATGTTGGGCAACTGAAGCCACTTCTTACCTGGGCAAAGTAGAGTTTAAGTTTCTTTCCTCTGAAAGGTGTCTCGTGCAGCTCTATTCTAGCGCTGGCTGCTGCTTTGGGGTTACTGAAATTGATTCGTACACGTCGGAAGCTCTTAAACTGCTGGAACGTCACAACCTCATCGTACGCAAGGAAGAGTGCTTCGAACATTTCCTGAAAGACAAAAAATAAACAAGGTAAATTAATAAGGGATAAATATTTCAATTCTGTCCACTGGCAAATGTCAAAGCATGAATAATTCATATGTCTTCATAGAAGATAAAGAAAGTCAAGCAGGAATGTTTTTTACTGTGTCAGAAACAAGCAAGACCTGTTCCACCAATATCAATCTTATCAGGGCTGTGAGAGAACGATTGCGAATAATGTCATCATATTGCTGACAGGATGAAAGTCATTATATTCTTTATGGGACATGGCAGTCTTTGGACTAGGAATGCCTCACAGATCATCCAATCAGCTCAGCCAGAACTGGATCGTTTTGAAGAGACAGATTGGCTGAGTCTGTTATGACACTTAATATTCATTTCCTGTGAAGGAGAGGAACTGATGAAAGCAATTATATATCCCTTAGCACTCTCAGCCTCATCTGTTAAAGAGAGGACTTTCCCAAATCACATGTATTTACCTGCATTCTAACCTTCACCATATAGACTTAATAGGATTGTTCATCCCGAATGAAAATTCTGTCATAATTTAATTATAATTCAAACAGTAGAGCATGGCACTAGAATGACCAGGTCATAATTTTGATTCCTAGGGAAAGCTACAACTGATAAAATGCATTCATTGAATGCAATAATATGTACATAAATGTATGCCAAATAGATCAATGTAAATTTACTCACCCTTCATGTTTACTCAAAACCTGCATTTCTTTCTTGCTTTATATAGAACAAAAGATATTTTGAAATATGTTCTTCAAAATGAGGGTAAGTGATGAGAAATTTTTCCTTTTTGGGTGGACTATCTCTTTAAAACATGATGCTTACTGTTTTTGTAGTGATATAATGGCTTCTAATTAATTTTCAGTGCTTTAGAAAACCTCTGCAGACTTAATTTGTATATAACCTTAGAGGATAGGTAATTCCTGCCACTAGCAGCAAAATTGCAAATAAATAAATACCTAAATAAGATTTTTTTTGTGTGTGCGTGTTTTAAAGCTTTTTAAATAGCTTATTAAATAAATAAAAGCACACTGTTATGAAACACTCTTTCAGAGCATCTGAAACAGGATTGCTGGAACTGGAAATGAAACACCTTAGACTGATTAGTATTTTCAAAAAAAAAAAAAATGTGTGCAGGCTATCACATTCCTGATTTGATTGTTCAATTTAGTGTGGTATTAAATTGCATTATTATCAGAGACCTGTTAAAACGGCTAACGTCTCAGTGTTGGGTTTGCTTTGCCTTTTAAAGGCATAGCACATACACACTTGGAAGTGAGGCCAATGTGTACACCAAAAATAGGTATTCAACATGAAACCCTCAAATATGCCCTGAAATTCCAGCCAACCGCTGGTGAAACACTTCAATATGATGACAAACAACAATCTATATTATGAAACATGTAACACAGGAAGGTAGATGTGCTTTGTTTGTATCAGTAATCAAGTTCAGGTAGAGATTATGAAATCTGAAGGGTGAATAGTTTATACTTTAAATCCAACCAGCAAATAATATTTTTCTTCCATGCAGCTCATATTTATTTTCATAAAACTCAAATGCACATTACATTTTAAGACTGCATGCTAAAAAAGTACTGCTTTTATTCCTTTAAATAATCTCTAAAATGTACTGTTGTAAAAGCACTTGGATTTGTTGCAGCTTTGCAACTAGTCTCAGTTAACTACAGTTTAAGACTGCTGACAACTTCTGATAAGTGTACAATTTCTTGCTTTTGATAAAAACATCTTCTATAAATTACTCTTCACTGTCTGTCACCAGAGATTTTGCTCAGTTCTTCCCAATACACAGAATCTAAAGTTGTCACTTTTAGCATCAGGAAATAGTGAATGTGCTCAATAAAAATGTCCAGAGATGGGGGCAGATGAAAGATTAGAGCCGCTGACTGGTACTCTCCTGCAGAGACAGATGGATAGCTAAGGCTGTTTTCTTCCACAGTGTAAATTCGCCATATACCTTGTATCCTGTCACAATCTGTGAGAAACATCCAGCATATTCCTTCATCTTTGAGCCAAGAGTCAGCGTCTCTAGAGATGACAGCTGTGGATATGTCACGTCCACCGTGTGTCAGGACGGGCACTGACAGCTGGGCTCGTTCTGAATGACTCAGCAATGACAGGTGACACAAGATGAGTCCATGAGAGTTACAGTGCATATGTGCACATTTTCTATCCTGCAGATTTCTGACTCAGCACTTCCCTGAAGTTTTACAAGATGTCAAGTGCATCCAGAGCTAACTTGATGGTGTGTAAAATGCAGATCAAAGCACATTTGTCTGATCCACTGCACCTTGAAATTAGATCATTTACTACCGTCACAGCACTGTTGGTCACCAGCATATGTCGAGTTTTGGATGCTGATGTCCCTATCAGGCATCTTAACTTAATTGCAAAAAGACGGTGACTGCGACAATCTGAAGTGATGAAACTATGGTGCGTGCTTTTTTAAACAGTTTCATAGGTTTCACTTTATACTGTTTGAATTTATTTAAAAATGACAAAATTTTAAAGCTGAAAGTCCTGAGATTTGTTTCATAGCAGAAAACCTGCTCTGTCTGTCGATGCGTTGTAAGTTTTCTCTTTGGTCTGCGATGTATTTTTCACTGCGTGAGAACATAAGTGTAGTGTGAGAGTGCCATTGTTTGTCGGGATAGCAACGGTAACTAAGGAGTGCGGGACTTTGCGAACGGTCAATTCAGACCAGGTTTATTTCTACAAATATCCTCTAACACATCACCACTTTGAATGACATTTTTACATTTTTATGGGTGGTGTTTGCCCATGCTGTCCACTGCCATGTTGGATGTGGATGTCAGGGTGTTGTTATGGGGGTTTTAATCACATTTCATATGATTGAAAAGATGCTCTGAGTGCTTGCTAAGTGAGGTTATTATTGGTTTCTTATTGGCTTAGTCAACAGAGCTTGTCTGTTTTATTATGGTTCTTATAATTTAAAAATACTAACTGCTTAGAAAAGTAAAAACATGTTGCACAATATGAAATATCATTCTTATTCTTAGCACAAACAGTGCAGGATGAATTGCAAGCCGGAGTTTAACACTTACAGTTAGGAGTCTGAACATATCACTATATTAAGCAATAATAGAGACATTTGCATTAACAAACACCAAAAATATACAATATCTGAATCACGTCCTTGGAATGTGTTTGAAAATAAACCCTAATGGAAACATCGAGGTTATGGGCATCACTTTCTACCTAGAGTACATGAGGCCTAATATGCAAATTAATAAGCAAACAAACGTAATATTTTAAACAAGGCATTGGAGATAAATATAGCTGAAGAATTATTTTACTTTATTGCCATGGGTTACATAGTGTTATGTTCATTTCTGAGAGCCCTCAGCAGACATTTCAAAGCTAAGTATTTGTAGTGGAAATAAATCACATTCCTTTACAAAAATGGACACCAAGATGAAGGGAGGAGGATGAAGGTTATGTGCAGTGGAATATTTTGCCACTGGCTTTCTAAAAATATTACTTTATCTAATCATAAAAGGATCTGTGGAATGATATATTTAAAATTTTCCAAAAAAAACACCAGGACTTTGATGCATATCGTTTTTTCCATTCACAGTAGATTAATCACACACACACGCACGCACGCATGCACGCACGCACGCACGCACACACACACACAGTATTAATTTATATAAATATATACATGGAAACTTTAAAAATGGACATTAGCAAATTGACAGGTCTGCTCTTCATTTATCACCACTTTGAAACAAACAATTTAAAAACAGAAACAGCAGTTGGCTTTAAGTGGACCCATTTAAAGTGGTGGAAATGAACATTGATACCATCTGGTACTTGCTGGTATAAATGTCATGAAAAATATGTTGTAAAAGATAGTCTTGATCACTATGAAGCTCATATACAGTACATACACAATGTCGATTGACATTTTTATTATTTTTGCTAACTTAATGTTCTAAAAACATTAAGTTTTGTGATTTGTGGACCAAAATGAAAGCATCCCATTGACCTTAGTCACAGTAGACACAGTATTTAACTAAATTCAAACTAAAAACATGGCTCTGCAAAATCCTAGACACATAGTAGTACAATATAATGTTGTTTTTGATGTATCTGCTCTGACAAAAGCACCATTTTGAGATGTTTTTTTAATTTGTTTAATGATGCATGCATGCTCATATTCCATATTTTTACATTTACTGTAATACAAAAGCTTTGAAAGAATAGGTCACTGAAATATGAACAATTTACAATAATTTACGCACACTTATGTCTTTCTGAATCTATATGACATTACAGCATTTAGAAGTGATTTTAGTTTATACCAAAAACAAATTTTTTAATAAAGTTGTGAAATACGCAATGAAAGCTAAAAAAACTAATTTGTTTTGGAAGCAGCAAGCAGCCATGTTAGTTTATAAACAGCCTTTGGTGACGTTTGGGCTGCTGTATGATCTCTACGGTGGCCGAGAGAGCTCAACGCGCTGCAATTTAAGAAAACACATGCAAATTGAAAAAACACCAGCAAATAAAAAAACATCTTCATCAATTTGACAACACAAGTGTTGCAAATCATGCATATAACGAAACGCGCTGCAAATCCTCAAAGCACATGCATATTACGAAACGCGCTGCAAAATCTCACAACACATGCATATAACGAAATGCGCTGCAAATCCTCACAGCACATGCATATAACGAAATGCGCTGCAAAATCTCACAACACATGCATATAACGAAACGCGCTGCAAAATCATCACAACACATGCATATAACGAAACATGCTGCAAAATCTCACAACACATGCATATAACGAAACGCGCTGCAAAATCTTCACAACACATGCATATAACGAAACACGCTGCAAAATCATCACAACATATGCATATAATGAAACGCGCTGCAAATCATCACAACACATGCAAACTAAGAAACGCTGCAAATCCTGCTACAAATAGCACTGACCACAATGGAAATGTTTCAAGGAGACCCCAAAAAATGTCGGACCCGGCTGGGATTTGCTTATCGTGCAGTGGTTACTGGTCAGTGGAGTTGTTGGTGAACTGAAAGTTTAGTTTTTTTTTTTTTAAACACCCTGATTGCATGATTCCTTTATCATTTGGATATTATTAGCCTAAATAAGCTGAATAATTACATGATTAAATGTAAAACGTTACTTAAGATGGCTAACTTTAATATCCTCAGCTAAATATAATTTCAAGGTTAATGAAAATAAATTTGCAATGCTTCATTAATTGTTTCTTAATGTGCATGTGCTGTGAGGATTTGCAGCGCGTTTCGTTATATGCATGTGTTGTGATGATTTGCAGCGCGTTTCGTTATATGCATGTGTTGTGATGCTTTGCAACACTTGTGTTATCAAACTAATGAAGATGTTTTCTTCATTTGCTGGTGTTTTTTCAGTTTGCATGTGTTTTCTTAAGTTGCAGCGTGTTGAGCTTTCTTGGCCACCGTAGATCTCAACCTACTAAAGCATGAAATTACTGTGCAATGACATGCTCAGTTACCAGCTTTTTTCTTGACAGATAAAAAGTCCATCAAGGATAAGAGAGATGCTAAAAATAACACGCATTAGCCCAGTGACACCTCACTTAACTTCACATAGATAGTTGCTTTCCTGCCAAGACAAACTAACACGAGTACAAACTGCGTCAGATGACAATACTAAAATGTAAACAGCAGATATAGCTGGAGAGTCCATTAGAATGGAATGATTGGCCTTCCCATCAAGGAAAAAAAAATGAGGTGCTATGCTTTTCCACTCTTCTTTGAGGATGGTGTGGTATGAAGGCATTTAAGCAATTACAGCTGTTTTTCAGCCAAGCCGTGTGTTTACTGTTCACATTGTGGCTTGAAAACGTTCTTAATAGGGGGTGGAAAAGGGGAAAACGCAAACTGAGCCTAACCTTAACATTAATCCTTAAATTAATGTCAAATTTAACAGTCCCCTGCTTTTAATCAAGACCAGATCCTTTCCTTGCTGGGAGATGAATTAGCGTCAGATGATGTGGAGAAAAAGGTGAGTTTTTCTTTGCATGGAGAGACACTATTCATCTTAAACAGATCCAGGCCACATCCTCTCAAGCTCTTTTTTTTTTTGGCTCAACTTTGACCTTGGTTAAATATAACTCTTTAAATCTACAATCTAAAGCTGCACATTGCTTGTCTTAGGACTGCAAGCCTAAATAACTTGTGAATACTGTTTATAATATGGTAAAGTAAACAAACAGAGGTCTCAGACCTGTTCACCAGCCTTCTGGTGCATATTTTGCACCAATTTTTTGTTTGATCTGGCAATCTCTAATTTGATTGGCAGCCTTTATGTTTTAACACAGGGTCTGCTAAGAAACAATGTTTACAAGGTACTGTGTGTACACAACATATATTTTTGAGGAAGAAATTAAATTTAAATGAATACTTTGTTTTGTAACTATATAGTAGTGTCTATATCGTTTGTATTTTTTACTTTTGGACCAGGCTGAAATTCTGATCACAGTCTATACACAATTTCTGCAATCTTCCCAGTTTTCACTAGTTTACATAGACTGTGTCAGCATGATTTAAAATAATTGCTGTCTTGATGTTATTGTGGTATTTGGCACCAGTGTCATGGCTAACTGAAACCAAAACTATTAAAACAAATTTTTTTTGTTAAATAAATCTGATATAAAATAAAACATAAATATTAGATGTCACACTTATACTAAAAAACACTTATATAAAAAAAGTGTTGCCATGCGAAGTAGTAATATAGAAATATACAAAAAAAAAAAATAATAATAATAAAAATGACAATAGCACATAAAATCACTTAAAATGGTTTTAAATTACTTTTAAAAACTAATTAGAAATATTACTATAATAGTATATAAATACTAAAATAACACAGTCTGGCACTAATCTAGTTTATATTTTTATTCTGATAAAAAGACACTTCAGATAAACCCGCCCTAAACGGCACAAGAAAAAAAAAGTAAGTGGTTAGAATTATGTTCATATTTAAAAACCAAAATCTTTAGAGTCTTCTAGCACAATCAGGTAAAGGACTATCAAATGCTTACTGACTGAGAACAGGGAAAGAATTCTTTGACTCGGTGAACTGATATGACAGGAAATGGAGACGTGCTGCAGTGCCTGAGATGTTCTTACTGTTATTAGAGGAAGCAGGTCGCCTCCATGGTACCCAGAGAAAATAAATGTGACCTCCTGACTTGCAGTGTTCCCAGTAAGGATCAAATAAATGTGGAAAGCCCAGAAGACCCACTGCTCTTCCTGCTATTACTCAGCATTATGGCCCAGCTGAAACTCAGCCCTGTCACAGCATAGGCAATATGAAACATGTCACAAGAAACACAGGAGGCAGGAAGAGACAGACAAAGGGGTCCAGAAACACTGCATGATCTCATAATAGTGAATAGAAGGTATGCGAAGATAAAGATAAAGAGGTAGTATGTATGGAAAATACTGCCATGTCAATCTATATTCTTGACAGTATGAAAACTTGTTTAGAAAGTTTTCCAAAGCCATATGGTAGCTTTTGGTAATGTACTGTACTCAAAGCAGTTATTTAACCTGCAAGAGGAGGTGGAATAGACATAAAAATTACAAAATTACAAAATCTATTCCCAACACAAAGCCAACATATAGATTCAGTAGACTTGCAATATATAGTTCACAACGACTTTTTTGTGGACTATGAATAGTTGTATGGCAAGTGCAGTGTATGATTTATAAAAATAAAAAAACTACAGAAGAAGAAAGCTTTTCATCAAAATTTAATTTTCTTCTACTTTTATTCTCCAATAAAAATGCAAACTGGCTCTCTGACAGTACGTGGTGCATGTGGAAAAGCAGTTATTTCTCAGTTACTCTGGTACATGAAATGCTGTACAATTTTCTGACACCCACTTGTCACAGAGAAAAAAGGACAAAAAAGTCAAACAGTATTTACACGTTTTCAAACAGCTTTTCAGATTTTCTTATGAGACGACACCAAATACAAGACAGAGTACTGTCATTTAGCAAAATACAAGTGCTCTGTGAACTTAAACGAAATTGTAATCATATTCATATTCCCCTGAAAAAATGCATTAACAGCTATTTGTTCAAAGGAAAATATAAAGAAAAACATTTCATAACTGAACATAAATCTTGGTGTGAACATGCCTTAAGCATTTCACTTTTCAGAATCCAGTTATCAGAATCAGAAAGAGCTTTATTGCCAAGTATGAAATAAAACCCCATCCTGCATTATTTCCTGCTTAATTATTGGTTTCACTCGAAAAAGTAGCCTAACATTTCAATTAAATTTTCCTTTGCAGATGCTTCCATGATGTTAGACAATTTTTTTTGGGGGGGGGATACATAGCGCTTAGGAGGACTCCTTAGCTACTGACATTCCTTCCATGTGCAATGAAGACACATAAAAATTGTCAGCAAATGATGTCAGGATAGAGAGATACACAAAAGATCCTTGTGGCCCTTTTAAATCTGACCCTAGCTGCAAAACGCTGATATTTAATAAAGGACAGTATAATGTAATTCAGTTAGAACAGATTCCACTGATTCCAAAGGGTGCAATGAAGCATTACAAACACCCATCCAATTAAAGGATGTGGAATCAATGATGACCTTGTATGTCTGACTGAGTGTGTGATGTGAAAGATGAGCATGTCACAGACTTCAGAGAATAATGGTCAGTCGGGCAAAAGCGTGATGCAATGAGATCAAGTGTATTTTTTTGTAATGAATGGTGTGCGGTGTGAATGAAAAGAGCTGTCACAACAACCCTATGAGGCAAGACAATCAAAATCACCACCAGGCAAAATCATTAGACAGAAAATAATTTTAAAGAGGTGCATTTACAAACACAGTCACTTGAAAGACAAGACAAAATCGTCAAATTTGAATCGATGAGCCTTTTAGTGCAAAGTTGGTGTGAAAACCTACTGTAATCTGTCTTTTTTCTGTGGATATACATAATGAGGCACTCTAGTCTGTTAGTATATTGACATAAAAAAAACTCTATAAACATAATAACCCTTTTTATTTGTACCTCAGAATAAAGGATGTCAATGTGACAGTCCAAACATCTCTTAAAATCAGTTACACCAACCCTTAGCCGTACATTCCCTAAACAAGTTGGAAGTTCCTGCCATACCTTGACCTCCCGACTGGTGAACACCTCCACGTCCACCGCGCAGGCGATGAGAGTGGAGATAATACAGTCCACGCTCCTGGAGGGCATGCTGGGCTCACTCAGATTGAAGGGATGACCGGCCCCTGACAGAGTATGTGTGAGGAGCGCGTCTGAATGCACGCAAGGCTGTGTGTGAGTGTTTGGATGTGCTGCTTTCCTGCTCTGAAGAGCCTGCTGTAACTCTTAGATGTACTTGTGTGTGTATGTGTGTGTGTGTGTGTGTGTGTGTGTGCTAAAGCCCCCACCCCTCACCTCCTCCTCTCTTTCTCTCTCTCTCTCTCTCTCTCACTCACTCCATGCAGTGACATCACTGGCTCTCTTTATGAATGCACTTGCACACACCAGGGTGTTTTTTATTCATAAATTAAGCCTTTTCTCTTTTATTTTGTCTCCTGTAGCTGTTCTTGGGTCCAAAAACTGGTATATGTGAACAGAGTATGAAATACAATAAGATATTTTCTATTTCTACACCTTTTATTTTTGTCAGTTTATTTCATTATCACTCTGATAGGAAAAGAAAGACAGGAGAGTGACTCAGCACTGCAGGTTTATATAAAGTCGTATAATAGCCACTAGTGAGCGGATGGAAATGAGAGCTCTAGAACAAGAAGGATGGAGCGAGAGAGAGATGAGGTCTGTGGATCCCGGCACGACAGATATATTATTAATATCCCACTCATTTACGTGACATCATTCCTCATGCAACACAAAGGCATTCATAGGGGAGTTTTCTAAATATAGAAGGCTATTTTTGTTTCTCCAGCTTGATGTCACACTGTTTTGATTTTTAAATGACAGAATGTCTAAAGAAATGTAGTACAAGACACTTGTGTTTAGCTGTAAATTGAAGGGGAGGCTGAAGGGGACTTGTCAGGGTGTTCAATTTTTGATAATTACTGGTATATACTTAAGGCTGGATACATTGATATTCACAGTCATTTGTAATAATTTTATAGACAATAAAGTAATTCTGTACTTTATTATAAACAATAGATTCATTGTGTGATGGATTTATTCAGCTATTACGTTTTGTAAATACTATGATAAATATAAGAATGTATGAGAGTGCTAAGAAATGTTTCAACATCTGATTTTAATTCCAGTAGATAAATATATATATACTTGGACAGCCTATGTAGCAAATCATGGAAGTAAGTTGTTTTGTGTGGATGTGCGAGACTTCTGGTTCATTAGCCGCTGTAGGGAAATAACGAGAAGTGCTGTAAATTATAACACTGTTTGCATTACAAACCAGTGTGTTCATAATTAAGATAATACGTTAAGACACACCCGTTTGCAATATCAAGCAACAAAATGAGCTGTATTGTACAGCTAAAAATAGCTGGAAGCGAATGCCACCGGAAGCCAGACACATTAAATTTATAAATGGCCGCGCCCGGAAAAATATGTTGGAAACATTATACAAACTAATTTGCTAAATGTCACAATTATCCAATAAGAATCAGAATCCAGGTAACAGGAATATAAAACAGGGACAGAATGGAAAAACAGTGATAGAATGGGGACAAAAACAGATAGAGCATGTGAGATACAATCGGAAAGGTCAGTGGCCATCCTAAACGAAGCATGCTAAAAGACCCCAGACAGTTGAGTCATCACATTGTCTGCACTGCGGCCCCAGAAGATCGTGTTTACTTTTCCAGCACTCCACAGAATGGACCTGTGAAAGTATGTTACATGTAAGCACTGTTTTTATCTGCGCAAGTCAATAAATGAACAGCTTAAATGACTCTGGCACCAAGGCAACCTTAAGAGGGAGAATGGCCTCACTACATAACATCAGGTGCAGAAAAGCCCAAAAAAAGCCCAGGAAAGCTGCTAATCTAAGCAGACTTGAGAATAATGGATGCAGGATATGAGGCTCCTGGTATATACGTAAATTGGGCTAGATGATAGTGACTGTGCAAATGGCATGAGGGTCCTTGAGGATGACAAGGCTAGGACAGAGTAATACTTCCTGAGCTGCCATGAGACTTTTTAAGTCAGAAGAGAGGACAGCCATTACAACACCATCAGTAGCACACACACACACACACACACACACACACACACAGACACACTGTTAGATGGACTGGATGCTACGTCAAACACTGAAAGAGCATTTTTTATGACTGTGTTTGATTATTTAGTAATAAACCTCAAATATATGGTATTTTACACGTATGTCTTAAAGTCAGTTTAAAGGGTTAGTTTATTTATTAACATTATTTACTCACCTTCATGTTGTTCCAAATTCACAAGACCTCCGCTCGTCTTCCGAACACAAATTAGGGTGAGTAATTTCATTTACAGGTGAATTTTCATTTTTGGGTGAACTATCCCTTTAACATGAGCCCAATCATTGTGCTGATAATTCCATTACAGAATTTGCAAAAGGCATTAAAGGACCGTTCACACTAGATAACTATTATATTTTAATAATGGTTCTAATTCTATTAGAAAAGGAATTTTAATAAAACTATAACAATAATGACATTGAAGAACAATATTTTTCGAATCGCCCTCCGAATAATTTTTTCCAGCCTATAAACAATAAAAACATTGATGGCCATTCAGAATCCACCCATCTTGCTGTGCATTTAAAGTGGCAGGCAACAGAACTATGCATGCTTATAATAAACAGTTATAAAAAAGTTATCGTCTGTCAGTGTGAGCACGAATAGGGTTATATAGTAGTTACTGTTCTTGGTGTGAACAGGCCTTAAGCACAGTATTATACACATGGCTAATTTTTCTGCAATGTCCATGTGGAATATGGAGTGTCTGTGGAGAAAATGAATAGAAACCACAGAAAAATGTAGTTGTCTAAATTTTTACATGGCTTCTTTCAAGACAATTATTTATATTATATGGCCAGAGCACTCACTCTAGACTTCAAACAACCTTGAATGTTGTGTTAAAGCTTCTTTGAGGAGATTGTGACTTGTGGAACTATTCTGAATGCTAATCTTTCCCCACTTTTTTTCTCCATGTATGTCATGGAAAAGGTGCTATGGCTAGTCTGTGGGCCCATTTGCTTATTATATGTTTCTTCCAGTCTCAATTTGCAGTTTTTATGCTTTTAATGCTTTGTTGAATTTGGTCAGGCCATTGTGTCCTGACAGATTTTAAAATTTCGTCATTTTAGCGCAACAATTCGCTGTCTGTACACATTAAAAGGATCGTATAATTTGTATCATGCTATCTTTGCACTTTGATCCCTTACTAGATAAAAACTATTAATTTCTGCATTTTTTGTTATCTAAAAACAACATGCCTGGATCCCTTCATCATCTGTACATAGATTCATGACATTTAAATCTATAGTGACTAATGATGACTGAATGCACTAATATTTGTTAATGATATTAACAAATACTAACAAACCTTAGTGCTAATAAAATGTACTAATGTTTGTTAACATTTTTAATGAAAGTCATTATAAAATCTAAGAAAAGAATGTGGTTATTCCTTGTGACCTTGTTGGAAGTAGACTGATAATGAACTACATGTTCTGAATTTAAGGTAACAATCTATTCAGTTTGAAAGGTTAAAAACTTTGCAGAGTCTTTGCACTTTACAAGAGTTGTAAACAAATTGTGAAATTCATTTCATGCCTAGGAGGATGTAGGAGTACAAAAGGAAGCAGCAGATAGTGTGGTAAAGCACATCATAGAAGCAGGCATTTGTATCCAGTCCCACCCAAATTTGTGAATTAAAAATATGTATATAGGTTTAATATGCAAATATGTGGTTAAACTGGGCTAGTAAATCTAGGTTTTGTGTTTTACCTTTTTGCATTAAAAGTATTGTTATTTACCATTATTTATATACTATTTCAGTAATTTCAATTGTAAAAACGTTTTCAGGTTTTTTTTTTTTTACTTAAAGGTCCCGTTCTTCGTGATCCCATGTTTCAAACTTTAGTTAGTGTGTAATGTTGTTGTTAGAGTATAAATAATATCTGTAAAATTCTAAAGCTCAAAGTTCAATGCCCAGCGAGATATTTTATTTAACAGAATTCGCCTACATCGAACGACCAGTTTGGACTACAACCCTCTATCCTCCAGTAATGACGTCACTAGAACCGTCTTTTGACTAACCTCTGCCCACAGGAATACACAAAAAAGTAGGCGTGTTGTTGCATCTTGTTGCGCTCGCACGGAGAAGAGGAAGAGTTGCGTTTGGAGAGTGTGTTTGTCGCCATTTCGTCGAAGCGCTGTTATTTTTATCTCGGAGTCCAATCACCTTTGTTTGGCCTTCTAGGGACGCTGTACTTAGAGATCAATGGTTACAATTTATGTTTAACTCGGTTCCCGAAAATTATAATCCACATGTAAAACTATGTGCAGCACATTTTGCTGAGGACAGCTTCCTCAATCTCAATCAGTTTAATGCCGGATTCACACAAAGATTATTCTTGAAAGATGGAGCAGTTCCCTCTTTGTCTGGAGAAGGTGTTGTTTATGGACCACAACCGGTAAGTGTATTTTATTATTTAAGTTGGTGCATTTAACAGTTTCTGTTACTTATTACACAAAGGGCAACGCTCTTTAGCTTTGTTAACTAGACGGTAGGACTGTGCAAAAAAATCGAATGCGATTTTCATGCGCATCTCGTCAGTAAAGGCGTTCAAATCAGGATTGTCAGGTTTTCAAAACAAATCCTGCCCACTTGCTTCTTAAAACTAGTCCAAAACTAGCCCAATCGCGTTTCCAGGAGGGTAACGTGCGATCAGCTGCTGTCGAATCACAACACAGGAACCGCTGGCACAATCAGAACTCGTTGCATATTTCTGAAGGAGGAACTTTATAGAACAAGGAAGTCATCAGCCCGTTTTTATGACAGTGAAAACAGCGGTATACAGATAAGTTAATTGTGTGAAAAATACTGTTTTTTTACACGCAAAACATGAACACATGTTATATTGCACACTGTAAACACAATCAAAGCTTCAAAAAAACATGAAAAACGTGACCTTTAATATGTGACATTGATTAAAAGCATAGATTTTAGATTAATGAGATTTTACCATAGACAGGTCTAAGTGTTGTGACAAAAAGTAAATGTGGCAAACTGTGTTAAAATGTTGGCAGCTTTAAATGATTAGCACTACAAGATGGGATTATCGTTTGTTGTGTTGTACCTGGCAAGGACAAGCACACACTGAATCCATGGTTTTTCGTTCAGAACATCACTGCTTTGCTCACTTACACATGAACTGATCATTTGCTGAGTAAACAGGTTCTCATATTGAACAGCAGGCGCTTTTCCACTCACTCTACAATAAATCTTGATAAAAATCGTGTTCTTCCTGCTCTATTGTCACATAAAAATTAGCTCATGCTAGAGCATCAGGTAATCTCAGAGAGGGCAGGAGACCATGTGACAATAAATATGCAGTCTCACTGACAGTGATGCAGTCTACCTTTAGTCATCCATTACTTTCTCTCTCTTTCTCTGTATGTCTCAGGGGTTGGTCACTCTCTACAGGTGTGGAATAGCAATAGCAGTGGCAATATTCTGGAGACTCTAAACCAATCTATCTGGGCTTTGTTATGGAAATGCTGTAATCCCCTGTTTCCTCCAGAACAGCACTGAACACAGTCTGCAATAAATCCACGTATACAGACTCAGCGCACAGACGCAAATACACACTATGCAAAAAAAAGACTGGCAGAGAAAAGCAATGCGGTGGTAAAAGTGGACTTAAAGTAGAAAAAGATGGATGGAGAAAAAATTTCAGTGTTAGTGTGCATGTGTATAAATGTGTGTGTCATGGTTTCTACAAAAATTTCAATAATAACAAAATAGAAAAAAACTGAAATAATAAGAAATGTTTCTTGAGAACCATATTAGCATATCTGAATGATTTCTAAAGGATCATGTGACACTGAAGAGTATTGATCCTAAAAATTCAGCTTTTCCATTACAGGAATCAATCACAATTTTAAAAATGATTGATAATAATAAAAAATTATACAATTTTTTACACGTGTGTGTGTGTGTTTTAGACTATATGCTTAGTGAATATATTCTTCATAGTGTTTATGCCTCAGTGTAGGTAAGTACTAGTGGAAGTGGGTACAAACATTAGCCAGGTCACACACATCAGTAAGGTAAGAGTCATCTGGTAATGAATGGCATCTGAATATATCCATTATGCAGGAATGCAAAATACAGGTTTTGAATATTTATTCAGTTCTCACTGCTTTCCATAGACACACACAAAACAGATGTCCCTGTTTTCACAAAATAAAAGGTCTGAAATATCAGACCATGTGAATGAAACACATGGTCAATAGTTACAGAGAAGATCAACAGATTCATAATATATTACTGGATTCATTACATGTTATGTTCATTAATTGGTTAATATTATTTTATTTTCTTAAGTAGGAATTGCACTTCAAACCACTTTGAAAATCTGGGATTAAAAATGTAAATATACACTACATATATACATATACCACACACACACACACACACACACACACACACGCACACGCACACACACATATATATATACATATATATATATATATATATATATATATATATATATATATATATATATATTTAAAGAAAATAATTATTGAGCCAGTACAATTCATTTATTCTTGCTTTAGTTACATGCTCAAATAACTTATTTTTTCAATATTCTTCTTGTAGGACTTTATTTTTATTGTCAGTTCTACTTTTGCAGCTCAAACAGATGAACAGTTAATATATAATGTACCTGTAACCTTGGAAAAAGAATGATTCATGATTTTGAAAAATTTAAACAAAGAATTACATTATGACATTATAATGTAAAATAATTAAGAAATATAAAAATTTTCAATTTCAATGTCACCAGTCAGCAAATTTATGACTCTGGGCATGTGAATTTGTTTTAGAACTGGAGCACAAGATGCACTTTGGAACATTCTCAGTTAATAATACTACGTGATCATTAGGTTGTAGACACATACATTATTATTTTCATGTGTTAACAGACCCAAACACATGCACTCACACATTCACACTCCATTTGTGAGCGCTGTTATCATTAGATATATCTAAAGGAGATTCAGGTGGCCAGATGTCCTTTATTTCCTCTCTGGACATGTTTAATTTGATGAAGCTGATAGTGTTCCTGCGTCTGCAGGGAGCGGCCGGAGAGAGGAGATTATTAGCTCAAACTGAAACCACCTGTATATACGGCACAGCAGACTCACAGATAGTGCTGTGTGTGTTCAAATGCTGAACAACCAGCGATCTGCAGCAATAGATGAAAATGAAGTGAGATGAAGAGTGCGTGTGAGAGGCCTGTCTGGAATGATGATCCAACTTACGCTGACCTTCTGAGGGTAGGCTAAGGTGAAAAAATAAGGAGAAACTGATAGGAGAAACTGAGCATGTGTGTTAGGGATACATATAGACTAAGGATATGTTTGCAATGGCATAGGCTACTAGTATATCAGCTCTAAGTGAATGAAAACATCCTGCAAAGTTACATTTGAAAGTGCACGTGTATAAAGTTATTGTCTCTCAAAAGAAGAGTCAACTCTGAATCATTTAAACGAGTTGTTTTTCAAACGAATCCCAAGCTGTTTCATTTTGACGTTAACATGAAACATTGGCATATTGCCCATACCACTTGTTCTGACATTTTCCGTAATTAAGTGCTTTAATCGTATAACTCATGTGTTTTTAACATAAACTTGTGTGTATTTGACAGTTTAAGACATGAAAGAGAAGTGGTGAAGTTTAGTTGAAGAGTTTAGTACTCATGCCATGTGTCAGCTGCTTTCTGTGCACATGCTTTGGATGTGTGTGCTCAGAAAAGCGTATATCAGTAGTTGAAAATAATATGGTTTAAAAGACATGATAATCAGAACCAAACAGATGTTGATGCTGTATTTTTCATCAAATTGGCTTTAAACAGTAGTGTATATGTAAAATGCTTTCATAAAACTGCAGACATGTAAATTGAAACAATACAAAATGGTTGGCGTACAATACATTATATACTGTACAGTATGCTAGTATTCCATTCCAAATATAGCCACAGAAAAGAAAAATAGGAAACAAAGAGGCAAGAGTATTCAAAATGAAAGAGAGCAGCGAAACAAGTAGACAAACACACAATGAGAATGAGAGGGGGATGAGGAAAGGAAGAAGAGAGGACAGCAGCGAGCTGATTAATGGCACTGCTGATGAAAGGCTAGTATTGACGTCAGACACACAATAGACCGGAGAAGAAAGTGAGAGAGCGAGGGAGAAAGACTTTCACTCTAGCTCACACACCGTATTCGTGGAATATATGCACACATAATTTCATTCAAGTAGACAATGTTACATTCTCTCACATTCAGCAGTTTAAAAGCAGAATGAATTTCCCTTTGATGAGCACTCTACAAGATCCTTTTCACCCTGAATTAGCTTTAGAAGACTGAATTGTGGACCTTATAAATTGCTACTTCGCACAGAGCCACAGCCTAGCAGTTGCTCCAACACATTGAGCTGTGATGCTCACACAACGAATATATCACTAGCTACACTATTTTTAAGGAATGGTGCCAAATAAAAGCCTTGCTTTAGTATCTTGTTTATGAGCACAATGATAAAAGATGTAATTATCTCTGATACCTATGATCTCATATGCTCACCAAGGCTGCATTTAAAAATAGAGTAAAAACAGTAATATTGTGAAATATTATAGCATTTAAAATGTTTTCTATTTGAATATGTTTCAAATGTATTCCTTTGATGCAAAGCTGAATTTTCAGCATCATTACTCCAGTCTTCATTTCCTCCAGAAATCATTCTAATGTGCTGATTTGCTGCTTGTTATCAGTGTTGAAAACAGTTGTGCTTTTTCATATTTTTGTGAAAACTGTCATACAGGATTGAGGTAGTATAAAAAGACTATATAGGGTGTATCATGTAAGATATAAAGTAACCAGTATGTGATACAGTTAAATTTCTATACACAAACAGAAGACATTACAAAATTACTCATTCAAGAGTCATAACATCAGTCTTGTCATCTAGAGCTGCCTGATACACCATGACCGACCATGCAGTGTTTAACCTTGGTCATAATTTCTGCTAGTAATATTTTCATTACCGTGACATGACCTCAATCTTTGCTCCAAACACATGCTCAAGGTCAAAGCACTGCCTCATGTGGCCTGTCTTGGGCAGCAGAGCCAGTCGGTTACCTTGGTGACACAAGAGTACCAGCGGGGGTGGGTGGGGTGGGGGTGCTGCGGATACCTCCTGCTTAAAGAATGTCATGTCTGATAGTCTCTATGGGATCAGGGCCAATTTCGAAGAGATTAGGGACAATTTCGATGGGATTTAGTACATTTCATATTGGATTTTACTTGTTCCAAAGAACAATTTATGACCGGGATTATATAGAGATAAAATTAGGTTGAAAGCAGACTCCAAAAATGCAGACAGATGTGTTCAACCTCAGAAAACCTGTAGAGGTTGAGAGAGATTCTTGAGCATGACAATCTAAAGTTTTAGAATGAAAAATATGTGAATGCTGTATTTAAAACATTAGAATACCAAACAATACAATATATAGACGCTACCATTCAAATTTAGGGGGTCATTACATTTTTTTTTTATTATTAATAATCAACAAGAATATATTAAACTGATAAAAAATGACAACATACACATTTATAATATTACAGTTACATGTTCTATTACAATAAATTCTGTTATTTTGAACTTATTATTTATGAAAATAATGTTTCATGGTTCACACAAAAATATTAAATAGCAGAACTGCATAATTTCTAAAAGATCACATTACACTGAAGACTGAAGTGGCTGCTTGAAAATTCTGCTTAATTACATAATGAAATATATTAAAATATAATACAGGTGTTTTAAATTGGAATAATATTTCACAGTATTACTGTTTTTAACATGCAATTTTTTGAATCAACCTGTAATTGTTTTAAAGGTTTAAAAATATTATTCTTGTTTATTTAAATTAGTCTTGGCAAGACAAAGTATGTCATTTTATCCTGATTTTGTTGGAAATATAATTTTATCACAATTCTGAAATGGTGCAATGTTCATAACTTCTCAGAAAATGACAAAACAAATATCCTGTGATATATGTAAACACAGTTGGATTTTGTTAGTGGACAATTTAAATAAACAGCTGAGAGTGTTACACATGTGTTTTATGAGCGTTTATTTTCTAAAAATCCAAAGGGCCAAATGTTCCCATAGTTGAAGAAACACCCATAAACAAATGTGGGGCTGATGTGGTCAGTGCGGCTCGCTGATGCACAGGAGGTTTAAATTCATGCAGGTGTTCTAGTTTGACAGGAGTGTATCTGTGCTCTGAAGTGTTTTTTCCCCCCAAAGGCCATTCGCAATAGTGTTACACACTGCTCGGCACGTACAACAGCACACAATCGTGCAAACACACTTCTGTGCCTATTTACACAAACGATACCTACTTTATCTCCAAGTAAACACAACAGTTGCACAACAGCTGATTTCCATAAACACACAAATGCATGCTCTCAAATGCACTCTCTGTGTCTCTAAGCTGTGACAGGCAGTAGTACTGCTTTAACCACTTGGCGGCTGAGCAGTGACACTAAAGGACTAATGTGGTGCAGTGACGCCTGCCCTGCGCATGAGTCACGATGGCTCTGATCCGAGCTCTGCGACGTGAATGCTGAACATGGCAGCTGGCCCATACAAAACCAGTCAAGCATGAGAAAGCCAGTGTGTCCCTGCCAATCAGGAGCATCACAGCCTTGCAGGCCTGATTTGGGTTTGAAGCTCTCCTGTATGTAACAGTTCCAGAATTGTCTCAATCATAGGAAAGCTACTGATCCTTGCACAGTAAAAGAGCGCTAACTGCTATTTCTGGAAACAGATTCAAATGTCAAATGCATAAATGTAAATGAGAGTTGCCAGTTTCTGCCAACATGTGGACCTGTCTAGCAATGCGACAAAGCTGAGATAAGTTTATCTTTATGCAAATGAGCAGTGATATAATTTGGAAATGTGGAAAATGTAAAGTGAAGACACTGTACTAATCAACCGAAGAACAATAACATAAAAACAAACAAAAATGATTTTAATACTTAAATGAATAAGTTGTTCTAAGTTGTTCTGATTAAAAAAAAAAAAAAAAAAGTTTAAATCGGATTGTCTTTTTCTCCTACAGATGACAGGACCCTGTATGTTATAGTACCAAATTTAAAAAGTTGTAAAAAGTTGAGAGATTCTGAGACGTCACTTGCGGAAGTGCAGGTGTCTGAGAGTGAAAATTTGACGGCCCTATTTTAACGATCTAAACGCAAAGTGTAAAGCGCACGGCGCAGGTGCACTCAGGGCGTGTCCAAATTCACTTTTGCTATTTTAACAACGGAAAAACGGTGGTCTAAACGGGTTGTCCCTATTCTCTTAATGAATAATGGGTGTTTTTTTTGGGCATAACGTACAATAAACCAATCAGAGTCTCATCTTCCATTCCCTTTAAGAGCCTGTTGCGCTCGTGCCATGACGAATTTGCTATTTACACGGCGGAATTTGGCACGCGCAAAGACAGAACGCGTCTCCGAGATGAAACGGAGCTGATCGTGTGCAAACAAATAGATAGCCTAATTCTGATTAAATATATAGGCTATATATATATATATATATATATATTTAGCCTACAAAAAAAATCTTATGCATTGCAATCCTTTAATTTTTTATATTTGGCATGTTTGTGTGCTGCTGTGTGTTTAATAAGCAGCGTGTACGCTCTTTAAATAACAAAGAAAAAACATTGCGCCAGACTTTAGACCAGGTTTGAGCTGGTCTATGGCACAGTCTATTTTCAGCTCCTTAAAACACACCTCTTTTTTAGACCATCACGCCCATGGGCGCAAAAAATGAGCGCAAATGCATTTGCCAATTAAACGACGAAACGCTGGACGGGAAAATGCAAACGGCGCCGGACTGAAACTAGCAAACACACTTGCACATAGGGCCCTGAGAGTGTAAGTCTGAAAATGCAAGTGCATGTCTGCAGCCAGACCCCCTTTTTTGGGGGGGATAGTAGAGTGACAACAGGAAAGCATTGAGTGAAGAGAGGGGTGCAGTATCGGCCAAGGACTTCAAGATGGTAATCATCTGTATGTCGACACACTAACCATTAGGATATTGGCGCCGACAAAAAGAGTTATTTTTGCTGGTTTATAGGCACTGAGTGGTTAAATACACACTCTTTTATGTGTCAAAAAGTGTCTTTGCAGGAATCCTCATAAAACACAGTAATTTAGGTCATAAGTGAAAGCAAACAGATGAGAAAGAAATCACGCGTAACAATACATTGGATATGGACAGCTCTTAAAGTGACAGCAGTCTAATATTTTTGCTGCCTATCATTCATGTTAATCAAACAACAAATAAAGAGAAAATCTCTCACTGCTCTTGACTACATCACTTTTGTAATTTTAATAATAAGAATTTACACAGTGAAGATGCAATGTTTTATACATTTGCTTTATACAATGTATGCATTTCTTTTTTATTTGTTCTACATTTCCTTTTCCTATTGCTTATAATTAGTTTCTTATTATTTAATCGCTTACTGTTAATGCAATAAAGACCTTATTTAAAGGAAAATTACTATATCGTTATATATATCGTTACTGCAAAATAAAATTACTCATACCGTGATATAAGATTTTGGTCACATCGCCCACCCCATGTCAATGTTTATGAGATTTATTCCATCCAAACACTGTTGAGGCTAGCTGACTTTCTATTTATCACTAGATAATAGTGATCAATGTATTGTATATTATACTAGATTTATATGTAATAAAATCCCTGTCTTTATGCAGTGTACTGTTTTTAAACTAAATTAAATTAAGACTGGCTGCTTTACATTTGTTTAATAATTGAAGAACTTTGCAACAGTGTTGCACTGATTACA
Organism: Carassius carassius; assembly: GCF_963082965.1. Classification (NCBI taxonomy): domain Eukaryota; kingdom Metazoa; phylum Chordata; class Actinopteri; order Cypriniformes; family Cyprinidae; genus Carassius; species Carassius carassius. The sequence goes on along the minus strand of NC_081781.1, from coordinate 6,765,844 downwards.
CTGTAATCTTGTAAACTGTAATCTTGCATGCTATTTCTCATGTGACGTATGAATGTGCATTAATGATCAGTTAGTTATTATTATTATTATTATTATTATTATTATTAATAGCTTTGTTGATGCAACAAGAGCAGAACGAATTTCAGTGTAACTTATTCATAGATTCTTCCTTGCATAATTTTTTTCACTTAACTAAGTGCAACAATTTGCATACATTATTTTTACAATACAACACAAATTTGTTCCGCCTATGTGTCAAAGAATGAATCCATTGTTACCAAATGTTGAAAAACATAAATAAATAATTTGATGTCAGCAAGCACAGTATGAAAACAAAATTTATTATTAACAATAGACTGAAAATAGATTTGATTTCTGTCATCACATCACTAAACATCCCATTCAGCCAAGTTCCTGTCAGCTATACTTGTGGTCCCCATTGACACCAATGGAAACCGAATGCACTTGTTGCATTTGTATTGAAATGAGAAGGAAGATCTGGCAGTCTTGCACTGCCGAGTGTTTATTTGTCTGGGCCTGTGACCGAGAATTCAATCTCATCAGAGCCATTTTAACTGCATGGAGATAACTCATCACTTCTGCTTATTTGAAGAGAAAATGAGCATTGAGCACTGTCAAATAAACCAGCTCCAGTTCTGAGTCCCAGACTCCCTGGGAAAATAGAGTGATCTCCATGTCTCTCTCAAAGTTAAATATGGAACATTTGGAAGATTGTGATGTATGGAAAAAGAGCTGAATGGTGTGTATAGCAAATATAACCTCATATCCATCTAACCAAAGGCTGTCAAACAGAAGATGTAAGCTTTACCCAATAATTAGGATGTAGGGCCAGGACAAAAACACCTCAACCTTAAAAGAGGTCAGAGATTGGTGTGGCCCATTACTGGCAGTTGCTCAAGATCTTCATGCTGCATCATTATAAAGTAACAGCTGCGATCTGGGATCCGAACATGCTGTGTCTCCATACACAGATAGAGATTAGAAAAGCCTACACTTCATTATCAGAAGATAATCCTCCACCCCTGAGCCCGGGCTCTCTGCCGTGTTATTGTTTGAAAAAGTTCTTCCATTTCATTCTAGTCGGCTGAGTTATATTTAGATACCTGTAATACCAGAGGACTTGGGCCGACAGGACTGGTATTAACAAGTCTGATTGATTGTGTTATCAGTGGATTAGAGGAGTATATTTAGATTTTCTGTGAAAGGTGAGATGCTCTAGGATAAACATGGAATGACTAAGAATGTAAAGCCTAATAATTCACCTTTTTGAGAAAAAATTAACTGCCATTTTTTGTACTGTAGAAAGAAGGTGTGTTTGCACTGAAACAAAATAAAAAGTAACTTAATTTGTGTAGATTGCTTTTTAACTGGATTGTCAGTGGTTAGTTAAAAAGATGCAAATAATGTGATTTTGAGTGTTTTGTGCCACTTTTATTTGTGAAGTTTGCTATGTTTTATCACTTCACCTGCACATTTGATTTGTTTGACTACTAAACATTAATTTTTGTTTCCAGAAAAACCCAGGAAGGACAAAACTGTACGCCACAGTGCTGTTAAAAACAAATGTTTTGTGGTGACTTAGAGTCTAGCTTGCAGACAACAGTTTATATATGTATAAATACATATCAATATAAATCCATTTATATAATCATGACATCAGAAGAGTATGTATATAATCACAAACAATTCTAAAAACATTAAACATTACTATAAAACAAAATTGTTACAAATACCTTCCATTATAACATATAGGTAGTTATTTCTAAAGGAAAATGTTGTAAAATAAGAGTCAACTTTTTTTTTCCACTTTGTATGCACTGCACATATTCCACTATTGGCAATTTTACAAAAGACATTTTCAGTTCTATTTGACTTGTTCAATTGCATTTGAAGCTGACAGCCTGATGTCTTTGGCTCCAGGGCTGCTCGAGCTGCTTAACCTAAGGAATGAATGCATAAACCACCTGAGAAAGAACAACACACCTGCTCAGAACTCTACCTATTTACTATATAATCCATAGAGAAAACACACGACAGCTCAGATCAGAATAAATATGTTGAAATGTGTTCGTATTTGCGTGCACGACTGTTTGCTTGTCTTGAGAGCTTTCAAATGAATAAAGAGAGACTAAACTGATGTGAGACGGGCTCCAATACACAAGGGTCACAAAGACTCTGATTTATAATTTGTCATCGTGTCCGTTCTTAAAACACAATTAACCTCTGCTGTCTGGGGCTGCTTGCCATGAATTTGCCAATTACAGAGAGGAAAGAGTCTTGTACAATGAGCGAGAAGAAGGGTTGCGTAAAGTTGTCCTCTCTCCATCCTGTTACATGTGCACTCTCATGGGTTATTGTGGTATATTGTAAATATGCAATTGAAGTAGAGACAAACAACACTTGTGAACGGGGAAAACAAGCTGAAAATTAACTTTTGGCCAGCAGAAAAGAGCATGAGAAAGATGTAGCTGTCTTTTTCACCATTCAAATCACCATATAAGGCTGACAAATTCAACTGAAATGAAGCTAACTTATCACTTTTCTTTAAAAGGCTTCAAAAAAACTAATAAGACTTTTTTTAGTAAGTAAGTGAGTTAGTCTTTTCTAAACGATTAATTAAAAAGGTCTGGCTTAAAAGATTCAAATTCACTTAAAAGTCAACAGTTCAAGTGTAAAACAATTAATCGCAATAATGCTGACTGTAGATTTTTTTATCTACAGTCTTTCTCTCTTATTCACTTTTTTAATTCAGACTACAAGCTTGCAAGTATAAAGCATAATTTCGTTTGCTATGGAATAGTTACAGTATTTTAATAAACGTCATTCAGACATTAATAGAACCAGATCTGAATGAGAACCAGTTCTCAATACCAAAAATACAACATTTTTGGGTTAACTATTCCTTTAAGAACTCAGTCAAGACAGAGAAGTTTTGTTTAACAGGAGGAAGGCCTTTCCAGTGTAGTTAAGTGAAACATTACACGGGTGTCCAAATGTTCAACAATACAGAACTCTGCAAGCATATTTTCCCAAGGGAGTAAGAGACTAATCTGTACTAGCACTGAACAACAGAGGTCCATGTTCATCTTACAGGAGAGTGATGTTTCTTCTCTTCTGAGCCTTTACTGCATAAGGAAAGTTCAGAAGGGCAAGCTTTTATTTATCCATCAAATATTAGTTGTTTCATCCTGTAGTGCCTCAGATAGGTCATACTACCAGAGGGAAATAGCTTTATATCTTTGCTTGCAGACATATATTATTGTCTGGAAATCTATCCAAGAGAAGAACGTATAAGGAAAAATCCCTCCAAATAGAATTATTGTGTGAGACATGCTCTTTGAAATGTGTTTCTTTCTTCTAGCTGCTTTTCACATAGAGCAACCAGGTGTTTCTAATTTGAATAATTAGCTGCTGTTAAATGAACTGAGATGATGTTGGTTTCACACACCCTGATGAAGGCATGTAGCCACAACACGTAGATGTACCGCTCACCAAAAGAGTTTTAACATATAAAGCCAGTGATGTAATGAAGGCTTTTTAACTTTTCACTACAATTCGAGTGCCTTGGAGTTCTTGTCCTTAAATATATACTATCCCATACAACCAAACAGCACCAAGATTTCATACCCCATGCAGCAGTTCTTGATGCATTCAGTGCTTTGAAGACATATATTATTGTTTGTAAATCTATCCAAGAGAAGAACGTATAAGAAAAAATCCCTCCAAATAGAATGAACAACACAGAAAACTGGAAAAATGTCAATCTCATTTCAAACATGTCTGCCATCTAGTGCTTAAAGCATCTAATGTTGTTGTATAACATTTTAATGCAAGAAAAGTGAGATTTTCGGTTGTTTGCTTTTTTTTCAGCATTTGACGATAACATTTGTATTTTTTTGTATTTGTATTTGTTTTTTATAAATGTCTTTACTGTCACTTTCAGTCATTTGAATTCTGAATATAGTAATAATAATAATTGCCCTAAACTTTTTAATAATAGTGTAGCAATCATTTATATTTATATTTTTCAAGTTGATTAATTGTAAGTTATTTTAGAAGAGAAAATGCATGTCCCTTTTAAAAATCTAAAATACATTACTACATACCCAGCCTTCAATTATGTTTTTAGACAAAAATTGAGCAAACTTTAACCTGTGAATACTGTTCTCTCTAGACACAGAGCTTTGTGTGCAATAATATCATGTTGCTTCAGAAACCCCTGTGCCTGACTCCCACTGTCTGGCAACCCTGTGCTCTGCTCTCCCTCTGCCCGGCCACCAGCACAGCACTCTCACTGCCAGCATATGGCACAGCGTCTGAAGCCCCCTGAGGCTCTCCTGTTCCTCAAACCCATCTCAATCTCTGCATGGCTTCTGAATGTGAGTGTGAATGTCAGGAATCAGCATGCTGGTGGACATTAGTGGCTGTTAGCTGAAAGAGCAACACCTGCAGCAGATCTGAGATCAGTTAACGCTTTAGGCAAACAAAGAAGCAGCTGTGTTTCAATGAGAGCGCCAGGGTGTAGGTCACACAAAGTGCAGTTTGGAAGGAAATAGTGCAATTGTTCTTGTTTTCTCTAGAAGTGGTTTTGAAGGTTGGTTTAGTAAAAATGAAATTAAAATAATGTCAAGTTGGGACAAGTAAAAAAACAAATACAATTTAATTTAAAAAAAAGTATGTTCCTTAAGCAAAATGAGTGATATCTATGCTCAGTCTGCCCTATATACTACAGTACAATGTGTATTATTAGACATAGTACATTTTTTATACTGCATGGTAGCTTACATATGTAAGTGCTGTCAGGTGTACTAAACTGATAATTCATCATGCAGCTCTAAAAGTTTCAAAATATTAACATTTGAGGAATATATTGTGAACATTTAACATTTGCAGCCACAGAGAAACAGCTTTTATCTAAACCACAAAAGACTAGTAATTACATACAAAAGAGATGACAACAGAAGAATAAAATTGCTAAGCATTTTTTCAGTGAATGTCCATGAACTTTAAAAAGAGCTGTCACATCTTGAATAGTGCCCTATTCAAACCTCAAAACTGCTTTTCATTTATAAAGAAAACACAAACCAGATACTGAAGTGTCTGTCAGTAAGAGTCAAAGTTGAAATATGATGACCTTTTATTATGAATTTAAAGCCAAGATAACAGCAATACTGTGTACTTGTGGGCTAAAATGCTACATATTCCATTGTTACTTCCATATACAGTATTACATATTCCTGTATCTTTAATAAGTGTATTTTCTATATATTACATATTCCTGTATCTTTAATAAGTGTATTTTCTAACCTAGTTTTTTTTTTCAAAAACTGCTCTTGACAATAAAACTTCAGTGCAAAATACAGTCTATGACAATTATTAATTCATTATTTCTATCTTCAGCAGCATTGATTCTCAAGTAAATTTACCTTGCTTTAATTATATTTGTACTTTTTTATAATTTACAAAATTATTTTTAGTTTTGAAATATTTTAGATTTTTATATAATGACTATTTGAAATATTTTGTTTAAATATGTTTACAGTTTTTAGTATTTTTATTTTAGTTTTGTAGCATATCACATTAAACTAAATACAATGACAAATGTAGCCTTGAGAGCTAGCTGAAATGAAATAAAAGTCTTTTTTTTCTACATTATTGTATTTCAGTTAACATTTCCTATTTCAAGTTTCTGTTGTTTCCGCTTCAGATTAAAAAAACTAAATGATGTACAGTATATAAAATAGATAAAATAAATATATAATATATAATATAAGTCAAATTTAAATAATTTATAAGTTATAGTATTTTTGTTATCTTTATATGTAGACAACAGTCTATGGTATGTCCTCAGTAAATGTGTGTGTGTGTGTGTGTGTGTGTGTGTGTGTGTGTGTGTGTGTGTGTGTCAAACAAGCAGACGTTCAGGACCTCGGAGAGCTCCCTGAGGCAGGTGTGACCACTGACTCCCCCTGGCACACACACACACACACAGAGTGTGAGGTAGAGGTGAGTAGAGGTGATTATGGCACACACAGCAGCCCTGGGCAACCGGGACACACTCTGGATATTTCCATCAACTTTCCACTCCAAAGCAACAAGGCAGGAAAAAACCAGCCCACATTTTCCCCTGCCAACACACACACACACACACACACACACACACACACACACACACACACATTCACTTTCAGATAACTCCCTGACCTGTCCTTATCTCTCACATACATATATGTATACACAGTTACTGCTGGTAAACAACCTAAATATCAATTTCAGTTCATACACCTTATTTACAATGCAGATTTGGAGAAACAACTAGCTGTCATATAAGCCAAACATCATACTGCAACAGGGCATTTGAGAGTTTTGTTTCACATTTCAAGCCTTAAGCTTTTCTCTTTCCCTGAGAGATTTTATCCAGGAATCTCCCAACTGTTACCACATGGCAATCTGCACCGCCGACTGGCCACAGAAATACATTATCATCCTATGAATGATAATACATCCTATGAACAAAAGCAAAAATTAATCTGTGTACGACCAGGCTACTACTGAACAAGTGCACAGGTTTAATGTTGGTTTAAAGCTGTGGTGTATTGGTTAATAACATGCTATGCAGCTTCTATGATTTAAGTTTTAGTTAGAGTAGTTTTTCTACTTCAGCTTAAACATACATATTTCATTTAGTTACCAATATTTCTAATTTCCATTAAATTTTATATGTGACATTTTATATTATTTCTGCTTTATTTCCATTAGCAAGGTGTGGATGGTGGTTTATAGGGCATTCTGGGTGGCTGTCAGGGTATTGCTTTGCGGTTGCAAAGGTGTTTTTAAAGGAAAAAAGAAAAGGTTGCTGCAATGCTGTATCCTGGCCCTGGAAGCTGAATAATGATATTCACATATGCCCTTGGCACTAGAAAAATATCTCAGTGAGGCTTTAGCTGGCTATTTGCCTCAAATTTACAAGGTGGAATAAGAATGACACGTTAGCAAAAATTCACTGGTGATTTGCTAGAATATGTGATGGAAATGATACAGAGTCTTGTTCAGTAGCGATCCTTCCTGGGCATTTAAAGACTTAAAGCAACTGACAACAGCAAAGCTGAGATCCAGAGATCTGACAAGCAAACTAGACAATACTGTCCAGCAGCAGCAACACTCCAACACAGATAACAGCTGAACATAAACAACTGCTGGAGATAAACCCACCGGTCTGACACTGAAAAGGGAAAAATTTAACTGTTTATTATAAATATCTTCACAAGCATTTAATTGCGCAGATACATCAGCGGAATTAAAATATTATTTCTTAAATTGATTAATTTATCATTGGGCAAAGAAACGGGTTGGATTTCATTTAATCTCCTTCCTGCAAACACTAAACACCATGTCTTAACTAAAGACAAGCTTCTAATCTGCTCGGATTAATAGGCTTTGTTTGATGACATTTCCGCACTGTTTTACTCTTCATTGATCAGATAATCTGCTGAGAGCAGCAGATAAATAAATTCCACATCTCTCTGACAGGTGAATAAAGAAAGTGTCATGTACTTCAACAAGGCCAGATTAGGCTACACCTAATATTGCATTCCTCACAGTGGCCTTTTTCTCATTATGCAATGACAAAAGCAACAGAGAAATGCGATTAAAGCAAATAAGTCATTAGGCGATGTGTAATTAAGTGTCAGATTGGAAATGCTGAGCTAATGCAAGGCTGGATGAATGAGAAACCGCTGATTAAAAAACAAACTTGCGTTGTTTGTTTATTCTTATTCCTGACTAAGAGCTTACATTACAAAAGTCTTTAGAGAAATCTAAATATTATTTAGAAAAATGGCATGAACAATGTGGCACAGGTCCCAGACAAAAGAAAAACAAATTCATTTTCACCTCTGGCTCACTGAGACAGTTGTGTAAACAACAGTTGATCGATAGGAACTCTGGGAAATATACAGTTCCCAAAAGAATGGCATGAGCTCTGGATTTTATTCAATTATTAATAAAAGGTGCTCCAAACAGCCAAAGGAACTTGGGTTTTGATATTATATATTGAGGCATCAATATCACAGTGTGATGTTGCTTTTATCAGTTCAGTAAACAAGAAGTGAATATAAATTAACTTATGTTTTAGACACAATACTGACATTCTAATAGCCAAAACTTAATAACAAAGCACAGTTTAGGTGGTGTTAATTATTCAATCACTAATATGAGTTGACTTTATGATTCCTGTATGAATCAGTGTTTTTAATCAGTTGACTAAATTAATCACTCATAAAAGTAGTCACGCTATTACTAAATCAAACTTTGTTTCTGAATGATTTGGAATAAAAAAATATTTTTTTTGCCACCAACTAGTGAATGATGTGACCTGCACAAAAAATAAACACATTATTATTGCTACTGAGTGAACTATTAAAGTGTGATACAAAGTGAAGGTGGTATACATTTTTAGTTCATTTTAAAATATAAAATCAAAATGCAAAAATCTAAAGAGAAATCTGTAGTGTTACAATAACATGAAACTTGTATTTTGTATGCTATTAATTGTTTGACAGATATATATACATACCTACAATTTTCATACTCATGAAAATAAAGAAAACTCTTTGAATGAGAAGGTGTGTCCAAACATTTGGTCTGTACTGTATGTGTATTACTGTACACACACACACACACACACACACACAAATATATATATAAAATCATCTCATTATATGACCAAACTGTTATTATGTTTAAGTAACATGACTCAAATTAACATTACAGCAGTGTTAAATCTGTGCCTGTTATATCTCGTAAAAAAAGACTCTGTAATATGATAAAAAGCATTTCTGTTGTATTCCTTGGACTCAATTTTCCAAACTGGAGTAAAACCCCTGTTTTGTAAATGGTCATGTGACAGGGTGGACTGCTTTTAGATCAGTCCCTGCTTACAGAGTAATAGCTCAGTGATCAGACCACATGGATTCTTTGCTACTACTGTATTTTATCCTACACCCAAAATTCTCTCATTATTTATTACTATTCACCCTCATTTAAATTTCTTTTAAATATTTTTCTTCGGAAGACTTTGAGGAAGCCAAGGATTCTGAAATAACATGGAGGGTGAGTAAATAATGACAGAATTTTCATTTAGGGTTGAACTGTTTTTAACTATCAAAAATCATTTTATCCTTAAAGGTCCTATGACATGAAAATTTCACTTTCTGAGGTTTTTTAACATTAATATGAGTTCCCCTAGCCTGTATATGGTCCCCAAGTTTCTAGAAATTTTAATCGGTGTAAATCGAGATTTTGCTATCTTTTTCTGCCTTTGAGAAAATGGAAGCTCAAACGGGCTGATCTTGAATCTCCTCCTTGTGACGTTATAACGAGAAATGTTACCTCCCCTTTCTCTGCTTTGCTCGCCCAAATATTTACATATAATTCAGTCGCAATGTCAGCACAGGCGTTACAAACAGACTTTTATGATATGGATTCGACAGCACCGCCACAAACAGTGAGTAACCGTGTTCATTAATGCCTGATCTGTGATCAGTGATTTCTGATGTGTAGCTAATTATTCAAGTTCACACAGACTTTCTTTCTAAATTGTTTAATACTGTTTATGCATCAGTGAATCAAGCCAGTGACTAAACGATCAACTTCACGTTGTTTCTCTTAGTAGCATGAAACAAATCTGTTATTTAATTCGTGATTTAACTATGGAGAGCGATCGAAGAACGCTCCCTTTTTTTTCGGAGCTGTCACACATCACGAGTATATCTGCACTCTTGCCTAAACTGCCGTTACAATGAATGACGCTGTTATGCTGCACAACAAAGCTCTTACTGTATTCATGTGTTTGCTGTTAGTTGTGGTGAAAGCATTTTGTGAGAGAAAACGAATTGCAATAATGACGAGATCACTGCATTCATGCAATAAACAGACTCTGTTTACTCAATGCTCATCACTGCAGCCTTTTTATGTGATGGGAAAAGATAGAAAAAATAATTATATAATCCACACTTCCACGATTCGTTAATCTCGACAGCTGTAATAGTAAACATATATATATATATATATATATATATATATATATATATATATATATATATATATATATATATATATATATATATATTTGAGAGGGGTTCCACATGTAATACGCATTTCGAATGCAAAGATGTCAGCCAATCACAACAGTTGTCGTTTACTCGGAGTCTCACAGCAGACACGCCCCTTCAAACAGAGCATTCAAGCCAGAGGGCTAATATCAGGATATAAAAATGCTTTTTATTTCTAAATTTTAAATGTAAAAATCATACTAACAATATAAGTACACCTAAGGAAACATTAAAAAGCATTTAAAGAAAAGGAAATAATCCATGTCATGGGACCTTTAAGACAGTATAGACAAGAACAGCAAGTCCTTTAGTCTGCAACTATATGTGCCATTAATTTGCTGTAAATATATCTGTTAACATTAACTGCGCATAAATTTAGCCTATATCTTAAAAGAGAATACTTGGAACGAATGGGTCCTGTCCCAGTTCTACAGTCATTATTCACAGCACACACTTTGATAATGTGTGTGAAAATCGTCAGGGTTGGAAGTCACAATGGCACTAATCTCTGCGCAGGATTCTTAAAAAGAGCCTTGCTGTGAGTAATGTGGATTGAGTGAGCTATTTCAAGCGCTCGGTGCATTAAAACCTCACCCTGACTCACCGTGCATACTTTAGGAGGATATTAATATTTTACCAGCATTATAGCTTGCAAAAAATGTCCTCAGATCTTCCCTCTATAGAGTCTCACAGTAATACACTTTAACACTTCACAACGATGAGGAAACATCCAAGCAATAGTTCACATTTTTTAATGGGCCTCTTGGTTCACTTAAAATTTTGTCAAGGTTACTTGCAAGGTTATTGTATACTATAACTAAAACTAAAACTAAGACGAAACTACTTATTTAAATTAGGCTATATAAAATAATTAGTGCAAAGTAAATAGACATGACTTTTTAGTATTAAACAGGCTGTTTACTTTTCTGCTTTACCTTTATTGAATGCAAACAACCTCTGGTTGCATGTCCTCTGCATGTTGAAATGGAGCAGGCCATGTTGCAGAAATAATATTTGATATTTTAATGCACTTGTGATGGCATATTATTTAGTAGGTCACAGTTTGGGGTGAAATCAATTTTTTGTCTCCGAGATGAAACGGAGCTGCTTGTGTACCAGCAAATATATAGCCAAATTCTGATACATGCATGACTATCCATTATGACATGTAGCCATTTATATATATATATATATATATATATATATATATATATATATATATATATATATATATATATATATATATATATATATATATATTAGGGGTGTAACGGTTCACAAAATTCACGGTTCGGTTCGATACAATACACTGGTGTCACGGTTCGGTTCGGTACAACAAAAAATTGGCAGATAAATTTCCTTGATTTTTAAAAAATGTTTTATTTATTAAAACTAACAAAGTATTATTTTATTTTTTTACATTGAACAATGATGGAGCTATTCTTTACCCATCTTCTATGGTGTTTTCTTAGCAGCATACTGTATAAAACAAAAACAGCTCCTTATAAAAAAAAATGAAAATGTTATATTAGTTATGAACAAATATGTAACTTTTTATATAGAACTCTATAACTCTTTATATTGAGTGTGTTTTTACTCAATTGGTTCTCTATAGGGTTCTCTTATGTTTTTTGGAACAAAGCAGGAATTACGGTCTGTCTGAAATGAGCTCGTGAAGGGATATTGTAACGGGGCTCAATTACATTAAGCATGTTCTTAAAACCCAGGCGCTCGCTCACTCAGTATGCGCTGAAGGCTCGTTGCAAAATGGCTAATGCGTTTAACAGACCAGAAATAGAAGATCCTCCAATAACCAAAAGGTCTGGTGTTTGGGTGCACTTTGGATTCCCTGTAAGCTATAATGGTGATGATAGAATGAATGGTAAATAGTAAGGTCTCATATCCGCGGCTATAACGTAAATGTAGCCTACCAAACGCCGTGGTGATGTCTTTTGCCCTGTTTGAATCCGTTGGAAATGTCTGTCTAAATGCTGCGGGGATAGTTTGTTGCGTGTATGTTTCTCCTTTTTTCCGTCTTTTCCCAGATACTGACACGCTAAGGTGATGTCGGCGTAAATGAGTTGACATGTTTCAAGTATTCCCGCTGGTGTTTTTTTTTTTTTTTTTTGTATTCCCGCTGGTGTACCCTAGATGCGACATATCGTTGTTTTTTTTATCCACCACTCTCTTGCCATCACCATTATAGCTTACAGGGAATCCAAAGTGCACCCAAACACCAGACCTGTTGGTTATTGGAGGATCTTCTATTTCTGGTCTGTTAAACGCATTGGCCATTTTGCAACGAGCCTTCAGCGTGTATTACTGAGTGAGCGAGCGCATGACTGAGTATACATAAACATATAAGTTGGTGTTTTTTTCTTCTTCGGGGGTGTCAGGGGCGTTGCCTGTTACGTCGTTTGGGTTATTGGGCTACCTTGTTGAACGCATATCATTATATTTCACAATTTTTTTTATTTTCCAAATATAATTAATTAGTCCACCGAACCGTGAAGCGTGTACACATGTTGGGGACCCGCCTATACTAACACGCTCTTTAAATAACAAAGAAAAAACATTGCACCAGAATTTAGACTAGGTTTGAGCTGGTCTATGGCGCAGTCTATTTTCAGCTCCTTAAAATAGCAATGCGCCAGCAATGCGCCTGAATACACCTCTTTTTTAGACCAGCACGCACATGGGCGCACAAATGGGCGCAAATGCATTTGCTAATTAAACGACGTGGCGCTGGACGGGAAAATGCAAACAGCGTCAGACTGAAACTAGCAAACACACTTGTGCTGCGCATTGCGCCAGGTGTATGATAGGGCCCTAAATATATCAGTAAGGCTTTAAAATTATAATAATACTTATTACTCCAAAATAAAATAGAATAATTACAGAATTTTAAAAAAAACTAAATTAGAAGTATTGTTATTGTACTATTTCACTGTAAAAGAAAAATATTTAAAATATATTAATAAATAAATATATATAAAACATATTTATATAAGTATTTATAAAAATATTGATAATAATTTGTTTGACATTTTAACTGTAAAATTATAATACCAAATATGATAAAACACTAATATCTATTTATATCCTAATTTCTTAAATGTTTAAATGTTAAACAATCAAACTTATATTATGATGGAAAACTGCAGGGTTTTTTTCAAGGTGAGTTTTCATAAATTGCTTTTGTTTTACATCAGAATGTTTCTACATACAGTACAATAGTACACTAAATTGCAAAATGGTCCATGATATGTTTTAAAGCATGGATGTTGCATGTACTGTACAGTATGTAAATATTAGTTACTGATCTCTAAGGATGAGACTGAGATGGCACCAATATTCTTTAGTCTATTAGATCACTTTTATATTCATTGTGTTGCTAATCCATGTAGCAGCTGCATCCTAATAGACACTCTCTAGCCTTTGATTACAATAAATCAGAGCCCAGAGCTTTTTGGCTGTCTTTCCAACAGGGTTTGATTTGCGGTCTTGAACAGAGTGTGACGTCATTGCACCTGCTTACAAAGGTTCAATGGTAGGCAGCTGTGGCATGTAACACATGCTGTAAGAATACAATACACATATATGAAACAGACCACAATTAAATAGCCGATGAAAACAAATAGCTGTTACTGTTACACTGGCTATGTTCAGAACAGTTTACCACCATAATCATACTATTTATTCAGCATGCAGTACAATGAGCATTTGTTATTATTTCATAATTTTTTTTACTAAATGTGTACTCCTACAAATACAATTTGTAAAAAAAATCTAGGTCCGTTTTAAAAAAAAACTTTATTACATAAATTAATATTTTATTCAACTAAAATGCATTCGGTTGTTTAAAACAAAATATACAAAATAATAATAATAATAATATATATATATATATATATATATATATATTAAAAAACATTTTTTTCAAATAAATGCAGCCTTGGTAAGCATAAAATATTTATTTTTAAAACATTAAAAAACTACCCAACCCCAACCTTTTAAACAACATTGCATAACAAATTTACAGTATATCACACACAAATATTGTTTAAAATAGTAAATATTTTTTTCAATTCTTAAATTAAATATTATTATTAATAATATTAAATATTATTTATATTAAATTATAATTACTCATGTTTTGGTAAGTTACATTAAGCTTGCCTCATTTGCCATTTTCAATTGAATTTTTCACTCAGCAGCTGAACGCAGTTCAGGGAATGACCTTCTGCATACAGTATGTGATGCTGGCCAAAATTATAGGCACATGATTACCCCATCCACCTTTTCATGTGTGATGCCTTAATGTGTTGTCTACGCAAACAAGACACTAGGTTATGGAAAAGTTTACGTATTCCATAGTCACAGTATAGCTATGAACTGTCGTTGACACTAAGAAATTCTTAGAGATGAGGGGTGAGAGGTATGATCGTTATTTAATGGGGCTGATCAGGAGAATGTGGTGACATAAGCATGCATAGTGAGTGGGAGGTTTTAAACCCCGTGGTAAAAACATTGAGTGCAGCATGAGGAACAGGTACAGCGGAGAGGTCATGCACACGTCACGCACAGTTCCGCAAGGGTGAGCGGCATTAATGCTAATAGATCCCCATTCAATTATTTAACCTTGACAGTCTGCAAAACAAGAGCCACAGCATCACGTATCAGCACTAGCCAGCACAATGAAAGAGTGACACTGAAATGTTAATGGCTCACTTGAGGATAGCATTAGTCCGTTTGGATTTTTTTCTGTGTCCCTGCACTTTATAAACGTCATTCAAGAGGGCAGACGTCTGATATTTCTGCAGTGTTACATTACTGGGCTACAGTTTCAACTGTTCTGTGAACTTTAGCCTTGCAAGCAGGAGGTTGGGGTTGGTAGTCAAGCACACACACACTGAAACAGCTATAGTGCTTCGACCTGAGGAAAGGAATTCATGCAGAACAAAAGGCCATACTTGCAACTCCACTCAAAACTGATATGACCATATAAAGCAGAACTCATGACCGGCGAGCTAGATTACATAACCCCAATGAAACCAGAGCTCCTCTAAACTCTTCTAGATTCCTCTGTCTTTTGTCAAGGGTCCTTAGTGACATCATAAAGGAAACTGTATAGTGAGGACTCAGTTTTTGTGCATATTCCACAGGTGACAGTGTACAATTTAGTTCTGTTTTTTGTTTCAGTGTAATGTCTCTGGTCACCAGTAGGATGTTGTGCTGCTGCCTACCCCAAGCAGGATCATTCGCTATCCAGAACTCAGTGCAGAATGTCTTTCAAATTCCAATTGAATTCCTGAATTTGAATTAAGGTAACAAACAGAACACCATTTTGACAATCATTTGAAATACCAGTGTTTAAAGCATTCTAGTTTAATACATTTTATAATAATACAATTTTATACTTTTTCTTTTTTTGTTTAAAAAATTTAATTGAAAGAATTTTATAATAATTGTATCAGTTAATTTTAAATAAACATTCAGAGTCAAGATCAGGGTTAGTTTTTGCCTTCATGATGAGTTTATGGTGAGTTTATTGTAGCTGAAGTTAGTATTGCTGGTTTTAATATTTATTTGACGTCATTAATGCTGTATGTTATTAATGTTATTAATTATATGTTTTCCATTTGCTGTTTGATTCTTTTTATTTCACTTGTTTATAAATGTGCTTTATAAATAAATATTGATTGATTGAAATAATAATGATTAGTAATAATTGTAATAAATAAATTAACAAGGGAAAGTTCACCCAAAAATGAAAACTCTCATCATTTACTCACCCTCATGTTGTTTCACTCACATGAAGGTAAAGACTTTGATTAACCTTCAAAAACACAAAGATAGATATTTAGATATTTTTAAAGAAAAGCTGAAAGATTTATGTCCCTCCAAGTCCAAAACTGGAAAGTGCAAAAATTATCCAAGTCTTATGAAGAGATACAATCAATTTATATGATTAACAGATTTAAGTAATTTGAGTAAATAATGAAATAATGTTTATTTTTGAGTGAACTACCCTTTTAATTTAATTCATTTAATTTAAATAAATACATAAATGCATTTCAATTCAGGCCCAAAATTTACCGCTAAGGATATGATGAGTTGTCAACTATATAGTACATAGTGGAGAGCACAGTGAGTTTTAATTGCAATTATTAATGCAGATTTTTTATATTTGATTTTATTTATTTTTTACAAATAATAATAAATTAAACTCAAATCAAATGTGGTTTTAGTTTTAGTGGTTTTAGTAACTGCAAAGGCTGTGACTCAAACCTTTATCACACACCTTTTGCAATTCGAACACTGCACGCACTGCAAACAGCATATTTGAAGAAAAAATCTCACTTTGTCTCTCTGCAAGCTGAACATCACTCCCCTGTCGCAGAGAACATATCTCCATGTTTGCCATGCTAACAACTCAAGTGGCAGCTCATAAGTAAGACACTATGTGAATCATGTCTAGGTTTGCGTATGTGACATTTCCAAAGTGGAGATCAATTCTATTGATGCAGGGTGAGCTCAAGAGAGAGACGCAGAAAAGTCTATGATGGATAGTCATGACGTACCGCCGGCTGACGTGGATAATTCTGTCAGTAAATGCCACTGCAATAGCAATATGAAAAATCATATAACAGCTCCATGTATGTAGTACACAATGGGAAGAAAATGCCAATAAAATAAAAGGGACAGTTAAAGGGATATTTCACCCAAAAATGACAATTTTGTCATTGTTTACTTATCCTTGTCATGACATAAATACAAAAGAAGGTATTTGGTATGTGTATGAATGTTGGTAACCAAAATGTTTTGGTTCCCATTGACTTTATTATTATTAAAGACAGTTCACCCAAAACGAACATTTTCATAATGTATTCACCCTCATGTCATGACAAAGTGATAAAAGAATATATTGTAAAAATTATGGTAACCAAACTGTTTTGTTTCCCATTAACTTCCATTTTACAATGTAAAATCAATGGTTGCTGAGTCTGTTTGGAAGTTGTTCACCCAAAAACCATTATGTGAAAAATGTTTGTAACCAAACTGTTTTGGTTCCCATTGATTTCCATTGCCTGTTTGGTTCTGTTGTACAAAGTCGATAAGAACTGAACATTTTTGATTACCAACAATCTTCAAAATATCTTCTTTTGTATTCTGCAGAAGAGAAGTCATACAGGTTAGGGATGGGAGGAGGTTGAGTATATGATGACAGAATTTTCATTTTTGGGTGAACTGTCTCTTTAACTTGACAAGGAAATTTGGCTGTCAAAACAAAATAATTAGAAAGGAAGACAGTTGGTTTTAGCCTTGACATTAGAGATGTGCCACATAATTCACATTGCATCAGCTCTCTTCGTGGGCTCCAGACTTTCTAATTTTGTAAAATCTGTAGGATTGCTTTCCTATTGTTAGGGAGCTAATAATGCCATATGTCTTTAAATAGACCCTATGCATAACCTGGGCCTTTCATGGGGTTACTATAATCACAGACTCCTAAATTGATTCAGTGGCTCAGATGCACAAGCAGCACCTCTTCCAGAGGTGCCAAACACAATCAAACATTTTGACAGCGCTGCAAATCCCACCTGAAGACGACGGCACGGTGCCGATGTTCCTTGGAAACAATTTGACCTCCCTTGATCAAACAGCAAAGTGAGGGCAGTCGACAGCGGTTCGTGTCCAGGTGAGAGGGGAGTGCGGGAGAAACAAGAATAGCACAGTCTATTCTGTCTCGCTGTCATCTGTCATTAAGCTTCATGAATCTGGAGCATTCCATTGCTCTCCGGATGTTTGCCAAATCCAATCAGGGATGCTGAATACTTTGCACTGAAGGGATTGCAGGGTCACAGGGGGCTATGGCCAGCAGCCGGCTAGGGGGGAGAATGTTTAAAATGCAATCATCTCGTACACATGAGTGAAATATAAGGTTAGAAATATAATAATTCCTGCTAAGATTATGCAGATGACATTATGGCATTAACTATAATACCATCCGTGCTTTTTTTTATCAAGCTCTTGTGGTTTCAGGAGCTTAGTTTTACATAATTTTCCAACATCTATCGATTCTCTGTACCTTTAAAGCATTAGTTTGCCATTTATATATCAGTAAGTGAATCGTTTAGAGTTCAAATGACTCCCCTAAATGAAACACAACTCATTTCTTGATTGTATCTGATTCTAAATGAACCGGGAACTGTTAATGTGATGTGAACTTTTGTATAAACTAAGTATGCTTGGGAGAGTTTATTTAACTAGTTGTTCATATTGAATCAGTGTTTTTTTTTTAAATCAAATACTTTAAATCTTATAGTCCGGTTTTCAACTTTGTAAGTAAGAAACAATATATAAATCAAATTAAAGTGCAATTTAGGTTATAGCGACTGACTATACTTTAGCATTTCCAGCCTTCGTGGCTTCCAATCGGAGACAGATTTATTAAACAGCAATCAGTTGAGTAACCATCAGACAGCTTCTGCATCCCACGACCATGTGCTCTGTAATCAATTCAAGAGGAAGGAGAGAAGATCTTTATCAAGAGTAAACAGCTCAGCAAAAAGCCATTAATGCAAGTTGGCCAGTACAGGAGATGCAATCATGCTCTGTTAATCGGTTAATATTTCATGGCATTTGTAGGGGAAATAGTCAAACATTCAGAGCAGTATTATCAGCATAATTAGCTGCCTAATTAAGCATATGTTCCCTCTTTTATGATAGGATTTTGTTCTGTAATAGACACTGGCATTCAGCTTTCAGTTGATGTTCACGAAGCAATCTATTATTCTTTGAATTTCTGCTATTTGGCTAAATTGCTGATGACAGCTTTGCTCAAACTCAAAAATACTACATCGTATGACTTGCAGCAAAATTGTCATGGACTGCCATGATACTATTTGGCCAATTTTATTAATAAATGCTAGAATAGTTTTAAAAAAATTATAAAAAAAGAGAAACTATGATGGTGCACAAAATATACATAATATTTAATCAAATTTAATTCATTCAATAGTTGATGTTTCGTTTTTCAATGATTCTTTCTGCAAGTTGCATCAGTACACCAGTAGATGGTGCATCTACCAACCAAGGAAAGGTGAAAAAGATTAACGCAGTAACTTTTTTTGGTAAGCCTTTTTCTGCAAGCATCTGAAAAAACAAGCGCATCTGATTTCGTTCCCCTAGTGATGTTGCAAAGGGATCTCATTATAATATTGCCACCCCTTAATATGTAAGCTTCCAACCATGGCTCTGTCATTTTGATTTCGCTAGCGACAAGGGTGTACCAGCTCTAATGCCATGGCGAAAGTTTGAGCAAAACATGCTAACTGTTTTGCCTTTGGGTGCACAGACCGGCACAGAACACTGTTTAGAGTCCCAGCTTAAGAGGAGACAAGACAGCAGTGGATTTATTGATTATTTACTGTATATTGCTGCTGCCACACAGATCTAAAATAAACATGCAATTTATTTCCCAGCTGTTTACCTTCACAGACATAACCGACTGTTTTTGTAACTTGAGTGTTTTTAACATAAACTTGTGTGTGAATAAGAACTTAGTTTAGTACTCACATGCTGTGACAGCCACTTTCTCTCTGTGTGCTTCTGATGTGTGCACTCAAAAAAAAAAACGGATATCAGAAGTTTAAACTAATACGGTTTAATACTCATGATTTCAGCGTAATAAACATAACCAAAACAGATGTGTTTTGCAGGTAGCAGCTGTAATAGTTGAAAAGGGGGCGGGGAGCAGAAGCTCATTTAAAGAGACATACCCGAAAAACAGTGTGTTTCTGCTTCCATTCAAAATTATTTAATAAATTATCTGTGGGGTATTTTGAGGTGAAACTTCACAGACACATTCTGGGAACACCAGATACTTATATTACATGTTGTAAAAAGGGGCATAATATGTCTCCTTTAATTCATTCAGGAACGATACAAGGGAGTCATTGAATCATTAATTCAGCCAATTTCGAAATGAAACACTAATGTATTCAGAAATTGTATTATTGTGTACTGCTGGGTGACACACAAATGATTCTGCAGTGTTTTAGTTTGTTTAACTGTTTTGATACTTTATTAATTTTTAATTAGGACCAGGACTGGTACATCATCAAAAAAATAAAAAATTGCTGCATGACGCCCACAGTGCCATAGTGTTACTGAAACTCTATTCGGCTACAGTGTAACCTAACTTTTAGCAAAAGCACTGAAGCCACACAACCTTGCCCCAAACCAAGCTAACAGTGTGGTACAATTAGTCCCTCATTATGGATCACTGAATTCACCTTTAAAACAATAACTTTCAACACTGTAACTTGTTACGTAAGGAAATTAACAACATGAGTCATGCCAAGTCAGGTTTAAATTAATTCGAAGCAAGAAGAAAACTTTTCAAGAATTACCTTTTGTTCGCATTAGTGGAGTCGTTCATGAGTAAAAGACTGAGCACTTGTTCTGTTTCAAGAGGAACCCTTCAGGAGCCTGTGACTCAATGGAGCGAGTCATTGACCACATTTTACACAGCCCTTCTTTCAGATGATCTAGTCTTTCTGAGAGTAGCTGTCAGAACGGATCAGTGTAGGAACTGTGTATGTGCCTGTGTGTTCTGATTTATTTTTCTATGTGTGTGTGATGCAGT
The DNA here is from genome assembly GCF_963082965.1 of Carassius carassius. Classification (NCBI taxonomy): domain Eukaryota; kingdom Metazoa; phylum Chordata; class Actinopteri; order Cypriniformes; family Cyprinidae; genus Carassius; species Carassius carassius. Next base: position 6,745,057 of record NC_081781.1, on the reverse strand, counting down.
CCAGCGCAGGTCAGAGGGGCAGACAAACAGTCCTGGCAGAGCTCAGCATATCACATGATCGGTGAACTGATCGAAGAAGGTCTGGGCAAAATTTTCAGCTGGAGGTCAAATATTCAGTAAATTATCCGTTCCTGTTCCTAGTGATAGAACATTCAGGAGATAGGCTTAAAGTCAGCATGAAATGCAAATGTATCTATTTTCTAAATGCATTCTATTCTACAATGCACTCATGCATATGTTTTGACCTTAAAATGTTGCAACTCGATCTTCTGTTGAAATTACAGACTTCTCTCTGGTGATGCATGCCAGCCAATCATTTAGTATGCATAAACTCCGCCCCTTTCCTTTAAATCGACTATATGATCAATAACTGATCAATAGAACCAAGTCCCAAACCATTATTTTTTTTCAACAATCTGTTTCTTGAATGTACATCGTAACATGGAAGAAATGATCTGTCACTACTTCTGTTATGTTGCCACTTTAAAAACTAGCTAAATGCTTTATGATAAATCTTTAAAGGAGTTCGCCAAAAAAGGAAAAATCATGTTAGTCATAAAATAGCCTTGAAAGGGAACAACAAAATATACCTCACAAACGGTATAGACTACTTTGGAAATAGTAATATTTTTGGACCATTCTTATTTACTTTTATTGCATGGAAAGTGTAGCATTAGAATAAATACAATATTTCAGAGGTTTCACCTGCATTTTGTCAATATGTTGCCATAGGTCATCATATGGAAATAAAACCAATGACAAAACCCCAAACAGGCTTTCACATGAGGAGGTGAAAGATACTCCCTTGCCTCTAGGTCTAAACTCACTCCTTAGAGTGTTTGCAAATGAAGAGAAAGCAGAGTCGACGAGAGCCCACAGGCTGAATTTCACACCTGAATTGGCCTACATGGATAATTGGGTTGGAGAGGCCTAATTCACAATCATGTAAGGCAGCCAGGTCAATGGAATTGCTTTTCCACTAGAGCATTCTAGCGTACCTACCAATCAAACTGCTTTTGTTCCTGCTGTGATGATGTTTTTGCTGTGATAAAAATAATTAAAAACACTCTTAAGGGGAAAAGATTGTTTCTTTTATAGTTATTCTCCTTTCCTTTCTTGCTTTTTAACTCTTGAACTCGACCAATGATGTGAATTTGTAAGCTGACTGGCAGAAAGAGTGGTTGAAATGTTTTATAATTCTGTTTTTGAAAACAACCATCATTTTGCCACTCCATTTGGTGCCACTAGTGGACTTCCAATAAACTTTTTTAAAAAGTGCTTTTTAAATGAAGTGCCGTTGAGATGGAACAATATGTGAGTAATTTAATTTAACCTTACCTTGCCCTCATGGTCTTCAAATACTGACTGGTCCACGTTGCAGGCAAAGAGGGATGTGGGGAGATCATTGAAGTCGGTGATTTGTTGGAAACTGTATCCCAGTGAGGACTCTCCCATGGTGGACTGCAGGACTACCAGTTCTTCCCCTCCTAAGAGGTAAACCCGCTGGAGGAATGGAGCGCTTCTCATGTTGGCAAATAAATGCTCTCCCTTCATGGCTGTAAGTTGTACACAACAACAAAAGTGGAGATGTTTTCTAATATCAGCAATTGCTTTCAGGCTACATTCTACACTTTTGCAGTTATAACCATATTTGTTTGTCGAGCTCTAAATATGGCAAAAAAATTATTTCCATATGATTTTCCGTACTATATTTTAAGTTTTATGAAAACCCAAGACATCTTCAGACCAGTATACTGGAAGCCATTATTGACTGATAATCATACAAACAACGGGGTGAAAAATAGCCAAATTAAAATTTTTGGGTGAACAGTTCCTTTAGCAGCATTTAAAGGGATAGTTCACCGAAACCCATAAGACTTTAGGTAATCTTTTAAAGTTATCTGTAATGAACCCTAAGAGTTTTCTTTGGCTCCATTGAAATCCAGGTAACCAAAACTTAGATGATCCGAAAAAGCTATAAAGACATCATTAAACTCTGCTTTAGTTCAAGTCTTGTGAAGAGATACAATTGCTTTATATGATAAAAAGATATAAACGGATAGTTCACCCAAAAAGGAAATTCTGTTATTAATTACTCACCCTCATGTCGTTTCAAACCCATAAGACCTTCATCTTCAGATCACAAATTAAGATATTTTTGATGAAATCTGAGAGCTTTCTGACCCTACATAGACAGCAGCGGAACTACCACATTCTAGGCCCAGAAAAGTAGTAAGGACATTGTTAAAATAGTCCATGTGACATCAGAGGTTCAACCATGATTTTATGAAGCTACGAGAATTATTTTTATATTTTTTAATTTTTTCTTTTCTTTACTTCGCAAAGAAAACAAAAATAACAACTTCATTCAACATTTTCTTCTCTTCCGTGTCAGTCTTTGACACACGTTCACTAGAGTACCACAACACATGAAAGAGCATTCCTCTTCTTGCAAACAAGTTGCAGTGCATCTGGGTTCTACGTCACAATGCCGGCTTGTTGAATTGTACAATAAAGATGTTCATTTTGTTTACTTGTTTGGAACTTCATGAGGGTGAGTAATCAATGACAGAATTTTCATTTCAAATATGGCTCTCAGATTTGGCATGGGAACCAGATACATTGAAAATAATTCCACTTCACTATAAGGATAATGGATATCATTCACATTATCATCTTCTTTGTCGTTATAGGCAGCAACAGATGAAAACAGAAAGACATTTTTTTATTTTCAAAAGCGTTTGGCTGATGAGATATTTGTATGATTTGATATATTTTCTGTTATATATGTTGTATCACAATCAAGACATTTATGAGAGGTCGGAGCAAGAGCAGTTTGCAGCATTTTCACTGTACACAGCAAAAGCTCATCCTCACGGCAAGTGACACAGAACTGAAACAGTAACCTCCCAGAACCCTACCGAGCAGATGTTACCCCTGGCCCCGGTAACTAATGCGCCGCCAAAAGATTAAGTTATGGGCTTATAGCAGAGCCAGCCTCTTGTCAGCCCACACAAACAACAATGGCAAGTGGGGAACAGCTTGCACCCATTTCCATAGAGCTTTTCCACATGCCTTTTCTTCCAGTGATCCACCCTGACAAGCTTGGTCCGCGGGCAAAGCCAGCACTGTCGCCAGTGTCACACGCACTGTTAAATCTCCCGTAGCTATTTTGGGATCAATAGCCTATCACCAGTCACACATACACGCTCTCAAACACACACGCATGCTCTCACTTTCACTCAAGGCTATAGATAGAGGCTGGAGCTGTCTGGTTCAGTCTTGCCCTGTGTAAATGCAGCTAAAAATAGAATGAGGACTAATGAAATGCAGAGATTGTGAGGCATTTGATTAAAATGAAGACTTCCAGCTAGGGGTCCATTTCATTTACAATATCACAATGACCCTGATAGGAGATAAGGATGTACATAAACTATACATGAGCACTGACATGTTATAGGTGCTCAGCTTTATTTACAGTGTTTTTAAATTTGGAACTGTTTCCGTGCCAAAAAGCATAGACCTACTGTTTATCTAAAGCTATAGAGGCCATTGACATGTTTGCTTGCAGGCATGAACAAGGTCACTAAACAAGGGAAACATATGGATCCTAATTCACTAAAAGAATAATCAATATCATTTACCACATGGTCATTGTAGCTATACAAACTAAAGAGTGAGAACAGTAACATTAAACACAAACAAATTCGGTTAATAGGCATTCTTAAATATTGTTAATCCATATTATTATTATTATTATTATTAATAACTATTATTATAAAATAGCGAAAACTAAAAAAAAAAATCCTCATGTTCTGTTGATATTGACTTTACTCTGACCCTAGTTTTATTTTAAGATATGTATTTTTTATATGTATGTATATTTCATACATGTATGTATACATATTTGTGTGTGTGTGTAATATACATACACACATATATACACAAAACCCTTAAATTATAATATAATTATTATGCTATTTTATTCCTGTCAAATAATATATTTTCCATCAAATTCTTTTTTAGACATTAAAAATCATTTGAAACATATTCTTTGGCAAATTTGCCATGCTGTTTTTAGAAATTTGACTGTTGCTTCTGTATGGGGTCAACCCATAAATTATATTCTAAAAAAAGCAATAAACAAATATAAACACACAACTGGGTGCTAGTGTGCACACTAAACAGAACATGTTGTTATATTAAACTTTTATTTAAATTAAAATGTCCCTGCTGGGACTAATAGATACCAATAGGACTAATAGATACCAAATAGATCATGAGGGGTAAAAACCATTTAGTTATTAAATTTACTGCTTTTGAAAATTATTTATAATGGAAATGTTCTTACAGTTTAAATTACAGTGTACATGACCTTATTTGTTACAAGCAAGATATTTTAAATGCCACTGGGTACAAATAAAGGCTATTTAAAGCTAAATTATTCTGTATTACATAATATATCATTGTGTTTTATTCTTTCAGTGCACAAAGGGCAAAATGAAAAGGGTAAGTGTCAATCACAGCCTACTGCAACCTGTTTGCTGCATCCCCCTTTGAGTCATCATTGGAGGAGCGGTCCCTCTGTCGTCATCACCTGACATTCACTTTCCTTCTCTTTGCTATAAAGGTTTATATTCGCCATTTCTCTCAGTCTGATGACTCAAATATGATAAACCATTATGGCAAACATGCCACATCAACCTGTTTGAGCAACTGTCAATAACATTAGGCTACACTTCTGGTAGCGGCTGTCAAGGTCAAGGAGTGCACTTCAGAAACTAGGTTACTATTACAAATTCAATAGCGTCATCAAATGGCTTGCTTACTCTTTTTATTCTTGTGCAGATGGTTATTATAGCACCATCTGTCAACCAATACAGACTTTCCAACTTCTACGTCCCCTTAAACTCTTGAGTAAAAGTCATTTGTTTAAAAGTGACATGCAGTATCTAAGCAATGTAGAATACATGTAATACTAATATATAATATATAACCAACTATATATAGAATAGTATATAGAGTAGAATAGGAAATAATTTCTGCATTTATTTGACTCTCTCTCGCTCGCTTTCCTTCTCTCTCTGAATTAATAAAGCAGCAACACCTGTCAAAGCCCTGCTGTACAGATGCAGGATGATCTAATGGAGTAAGTCGACGCGGTTTTTCGGTAGCCTACCTGTGCGGGAATTGGCAGTCCGGTGTGGGTATCTTCTGCGCGGTGGCTTTGACTCCTCTCTTGCCTTTGTGAATCAAGCTCGCATTCCAGCTGCGATTCACTAATCTCTTGACGTTACTGCAGACAGCTTGATTCACCAATGACCGCCTCCCGGCATTCAAATGATGTTTGCTCAACCCACTAATGAAATGCAGCGCGCCGAGCGCGGGAGGGATTCGTGGACCAATAGCGCTCTCCTAAAAGCAAATATGCAAATCGTCGAAGTTACGTCAAAGCTTTCACCAGCGGTTGGATGTTGCGGTGCTGCTGTGACACGTTCAGCAGGTTGTTTTTAGTAAATGTGGTGCAGGGCAAAGCAGAGATTTCTCGAAATGATGTCTGTCATCAAGGGCGTAGTTTTGGTTTGAACATCGGAGGGGTTGAAGTGTGAAATGTTTAAGTAGAGTCCCCGGGTCATGTTCACTTACAAGGTTTATTTATTTGTTTGTTTGCTTAGGCTATATATTTAGTTTTTGAAATGGGGTTTTGTGCAACCATCTATGCAAAGTTGGTGCAATAAAATAACATCATAGTTAACAATTACTTGTTATGATATATATATATATATAAATATATATATATATATATATATATATATATATATAATTATTATTATTATTATTTAGTCACTTGGATATAGTTTGTTCTAATTCAACAATCTAACTTAACATTTTATTTTGATGACATTGTTTATTTCTTACTCAACAGTTCGTCAGGTTCTAATTAATTAAATTATAGTCACACATTTGACCATCATTGTAAACAAGGTGCATCACCAGTTCACCTCATTATGATCTAGCTATAGATCATAATGCTATAGATCTTTAAATCACATATCATTTCATCATACATATAAATCTCATTATGTGAGAATTGAAGTTTCTAAAAATATAAAGGATTCACAGGACAACAATAATTTCTGAGATGCAAAAATGTTTGTGTGTGTGTCTGTGTATTATTATTGATGTCAATGAATGTTAAATGACATATTATATGAAGGAACAGGAATGTCAAATTAAAGGGCATCACGCTAATGTTTTATTTTGTTACATCACTCCACTTTTGAATGTAGTGTCCATGTTTAACACTGCCCTTCTGCTAAACATCTCAGGAATGTTGTGCTTGAGGAGTCCATGTTGCAAAGTAGGCCATGTTCCTGGATCCAACAGGGATTTTAAGGTTAGGGTATGTTTGTTTGACAGGAAATTAGTTCTAAGACCAACAAAAGATGATGTCTGCTTGGTAAAATCACAGCATGGTTGTTCAAGTAAAATTGAAATATAAAGAAGGGAAACTTCTGCAGCAAAACATGTTCTTTATTCAAACACAATTAAACTTGTTATTTAGTGAAATGCACTGCAAAGTAGCACAAAGGATTTTCAACTTCCAAATGCGTGATTGATTCAGTCAAGTATATATTTAATGTATGTAAACATTCTATTTGACTTACAAATTAAAGATGCTTGCACCCAAGGACATACAATTACTCAATGTAACTTATGTCATGTAATATTATGTAATATTATCCAGAAATGAGTGTACACAGATGCAGTAAAGAACTTACAGACTACAAGACAGATGTGTTTATAGAAACAATCCTTTTCAACACTGCAGAAAAAATAACCATGGTGTTTATATACGTAATAATGTGTTTACATATTTCAGCTTCACAAAAGAGAACCTCAACTTAGTTATATTGTCTATAAACTTGTCTTTACTCCGTCCATTTTGTGCACATGATGTTTAACTGTAATATATGTCTGCATACAGTCGCATACAGCAATACATTCTTTTTATTTCTTACATCCTGTAAATGAATAAGTCTCTTAGTCTGGGAAAGGAATTTCCACAACCTTGTGCTTTCTTATATATATATATATATCATCTCCATTATGCCATCAGTTATACAAGAGGTTGACCCAACAAAACTGTAATACATATTAAAGCCAATATCCTAAATTACCTTTAGCATTGTGTGATTTTCTGGTTTCCTTTAGAGGGATATAGTATTTGCCTGTGTCCAAGTCACTGTTTAACATTCACCGTGATGCTTCAAACCTCTGAAGCTTAGCCCAGGATATGCGGTTGATATCTGCAACTCTTGTCAAGACTGTCAGCAAAGCTCTAAAGCAGTAGCACAGGCCTCAGAACATGAGTGCTCTATTTATGCTTGTATCTCACTGTACAGGGTCCATCTGGCTGCTGGGTTCCCACCAAATGCAGAGGGCTCTGCAAGAAAAAAATATATAATATATATAAAATATACAATGCTGTATTCTATCAAAGTAATCAGATTGCATCTGCAAACAAATGATTTAACTTTTCAAACTATTTTTGGTTTTATCCAAATATCTATACATCTAATGCAATACTGTTCAAAATATGGCATTGGTCAGATATTTTAATGTTTTTGAAAGAGGTCTCTTGCATTTATTTGATAAAAAGTCACTTAAACAGTAACGGTAAACAGAAATACCATTGCAAATTAAAATAAAAGGTGTTTATTTTAATATATTTCAAAATGTAATTTATTCCTGTGGCAAAGCTATATTTTCAGAAACCATTCAGTGCCACATGATCATTCAGAAATGAATCTAATATGCTAATTTGCTGCTCAAGAAACATTTCTTTTTATTACCAATGCTGAAATAATTTTTTCAAGACGGGTTGATGCATATAAAGTTCAAATGAACAGCATTTATATGAAAAAGATTTTTCTTTTTGTTACATTATAATTGTCTTTTGGTCAGTTGAAAAAGTATAAATTATACATTTATAAATAAAAGTATAAATTTCTTTCCAAAAACCATTTTTTTTACTGACCTCAAACTTTTAAACAGTAGTGTATGTATTAATTTCTTTATTTGGATTGGTTTTGTTCTGTCTGGGTCTGATAATAAAACTGCCAAAAAAATTAAAATCTAAAATGATTTATCAATTTATTATGTATTTATCTAGTTGTAAAACAAATCTTGCTCCCCTCCAAAAGTATACATTAATGACCCATAAAATAGATGAATGCACGATTCATATTTAGATCAACGTTCCTCGTATGAACTTAGTCGTTGGTGGGCGAAACTTACAAAGCTATTTTTGGTCAGGCCTGAGAATTGCAAGGGTAAAGAGCTGGATGCTGCTTAAGCATTCAATTGGGCTGTTGTTGGGTAAATACTGCCATAGAAACACATATGGAAATGATTAACCTAATGCCTACTTTGAAGCCATCTCTTTCAAGGCTTATTCACCATTCTCCATTGGATGTTACTCTTTCTCAAGCCTCTTACCGGTTTGGGTACTGGATCCAGCGGGGTGAATTCAAACTTGTAGAGGATGAGTGCCACAAACATATGCAATTCCATAACAGCGTACCACCTGTTGACACAATAAACAACAAGTGCTTCTTATTGTCACTTTCTTTTTAATGTGCTCTTTCTCATGAAGAAAGAAAAACTCATCGTACTGAAGTGCTCATCACTTCACAAGCCTATTTGAATGGTATTGTGTATTAGTATTCTGATGGAATATTGCATGCTGTCTAGCTGCCATTGCACCCTCCCTCGAGTGCTGCTGAACACTGGAAAAACTGTGATTGAAATTGCAGGTAGAAAAGCAAAATGTGAATGAATGTCTTGTTTTGCGTTCAAATTCCAGGTGCATTCATAGCCACAGTGGCTTTGTTTGGAGGCGGATTGGGGAAGAGGAATATCAGGTGACTCGAAGTGAATGAGTTACAGCATGGAGAACAAGATGGTTCCTGGATGAGACATAGAAAGGAATAATGGGAGGCAATAAAGGGAGGGCGAGAGATGCAAGTCATGTTTGAAATAATCAGCCCAAATAACCTTGAGGGCCGTGACTCATTCAGGGGCACTGTGTTTGTGACGCAAGTAGCCAATCTCCTAAAATGATCAAAATCAAATCAGATTGAGTGAGGGGAAATGAAATACGTGGGTTTGCCACACTCAGTGTACTAATTTATGGCAGCATCCAGCTAAGAGATCTATACAAGCCTGAGTAGTCATTACAAAGCCGCCTCATGACAATGTGACATTTGAAGGCAGGAAGTTGGTATGGATTCAATATTTCAATGGCATATGAAATTATTCTAGAAAGAAAGTGGCAGTCTACACTTCAATAGCGGAGAATAATTTTTATATCGGTTTTTAATTTGTTCAATTCATTTTTGTTTTAATGAATTTATTATATTTATCATATATAATTTATAATGTTTTTTTAATTATAAAAATTATTATTAACCCTCAGGTGCTGCTCACATGGTGGTCAAAAATGATGGATTTATTTTCCAATGAAAATGAATGTTATATATTTTAGTTTTATAATTTCATATTTTAGAGTTTTAGGGGATTTTATGGTACTAAATTATATTTATGGGACAGTTGTGATACTTTTTTTTTTTTATTTTAACCACTTTTTGGAGCATCTGAGCATTTACTTGAAAATTAAGTTCATTATTATGAAAAATGCACAAACATTTTATATGAAAAATATATTTTCCATAAATTTTACTAAATATTTATGATGTAAAAATCAAAGCCATAAATCTAAACAAGCTATGTTCCAAATTTGAGGCTAATATATATCAAAAAATTAGCTTTCAGTAAGATTTTGTTTGGGTGCAGTACCAAACTAGATAAGATTAATTTCCCATTCGTTTCCAATGACAGTAAATTGTGACTTTTTAGGACCATTTAACCTTTTTGAATCATGTCCATGAATGTTGTGTGTTTGTGTGTGTGTGTGTGTGTGTGTGTGTGTGTGTGTGTGTACAGTATGTGTTCACATAGCAAGTGCCAAAACCTTTACCAAGTTCCATATCCTTGCAATGAAGTAAAACATAAAAGAATAATAAAAAAAAATGTTTGGTCAAAAAAGACCGAACAGCAACAGAGAATTGAAAAAAGAAAAAGTAACCTGTCTGTAATCTCCCTTTTTCTCTGTATTTACACCACCTCTCTCTTTCTTCTGTTTCTCCCTCTCATATATTCCCAGACTGAACTAAACGTAGATGCATTTATTCTGGTGGGTTTCGAAAGGTCACTGGTCTTTGCCTATGCTTTTGATCTTCCTGTGCAACTGGGAAAGTTCTTTATATGGCTCTATTAACATCATAATGACCCTGGCCACACACTCCCCAGGGCCTTCATAATGTCAACAGTATGGGACCAAAGGGCTGGGACATAAGGGCCATGCTCAGTGCAACATAAAAGCAGTGTCATGAATCTATATCAACATTTCAGTATACCAGGAATGGAGCCATATAGTGCACACTATCAATAATGCAACTCAACAATTTACAAATATCGCTTGTAATTCAAATCACACCCTGATAAAGGTCTTGGTGGTTACAGCAAATATTCATTTTTTTGTGCCAGTTGTAAATAACCTGAGGGAACTGACATTCTCAGCAAGAGAGCCAAAGGGGAAACAAGGGTTGATGCAGCTTGTGGCATTTGCTATAGGACAAGTTGAACCTATAGCGTTCCTGCTACCAAACCACTAAACCTTGCTAGAGGGCAAAACAGCCCACGACTCAGCAACGGAGCTTCCAACTTTTATGTTTTAAATGAAAAAGTATATTATTTTTTTATAATGCTCAAAATGGATAATATAGTCCTGCTTACAGTTAAAAGAGCCTTTAATCTTTAAGGACCTGTTTTTAAATTCTAGAACACAAGAGCATCAGCTGAACCGCTCTTAAAAAATGCTTTTTTTGATTTAAACTAGAGAAGTTTTGATATGTATGATACCATTACTGTCTGATTTTATTGCTGAATAAAATTGTATTGCTTTCCTTAACATAATTTGACTGGCATTTTTATATTTAGGTATTTCTCTACTGGAAAAGGAACTCAAACACAACAGGGTCAGATGTGCATGGTTTGAAATCCCAAACATCTCTGAATTGACTTCATGAATGATGCTTAAATGATGATGATGAATGGTGATGAAAATGAAGATCAATTGCATTGTTTGTGCAGTTCAGTGAAGCTGTACCAGGGGAAAAGAAACAAAATGCACTAAGAAAAAAAAAACTTTTATGAATTAAAATAACTAAATTAATCATCTTACATTTTACTATCAATTAATGTGTTGCAACATGTTGCATTCTATAATATTAATAGCAAATGTCTGACAAAAAGCTCAAAATGAAATATAAATATATACATTTATTACTTAATAAATTACAAATTTATCTAGTGGACATGAAAAAAAAATATTATTTATATATTCAGTTTTAGTAATTATACTCGGTTGCATGGAATACTTTCCTCGAGTTAATTAAGTTCATTGAATGTTATTATCTTCCAGTGTACATGATGATTATTTTGTATAAACACAAGAGTTTTTCTAACCTTCCTGGGCACTGATTTTTTCCCCCTCCAAATGCCACAAACCCTTCCAAGTGGACATTCTTTTCTAAATCTGCCATTTCCCATCGTTCCTGTGGGAAGAGAAGTTTCATTAAAAATAATCCACTCAGACGAGGGCCAGTCCAGAATACACCATTTCAGCCTGTCTTCCAGCACTCCAAGATTTAGTTTAATAACAAGACATATTTACAGTAATCTCTGAATTAATCTCAATGCAATTGCCATCTGTTCACTAATGCGGCTTTATTGTGCTCATAAATGTATAACTGCCCTTGAGTTGCATCAAAAATCAAAGAAGTCTTTAAAATTGGTCAAAAAACCCTGCCTTCCAAGATTTTCGTAGATTCAAAACAATAGTTTTCCGATGCAAAATACTACTGAATGTCCATTTAGTCATCAACCATATCTATTCATTGTATAAAATATTTTGATTACATTAAGGAAAATTAAGAAAGTGACCCATGAATGGACTGTTTAAATGCATCCTTTACACTTTACCCATGAATGCACTCATTTAAATGCATTTCCACGGTATAGAAGAGAGTTGATTTGAAACTAAACATATCTTTTGCTTAAAACAGCATTTAAAACATATAGATGTAGGTCTGACCCAGTCTCTGTGAGCTGTGCTATTTCCTTTAAGACATTAGTAGACAGTAGTGTAATGGAATCTCTACAGGTGTTTGCCGGAAGTTTAATTTTGAAGATAACTGTCAGGGTTTCCTTGAACACATACAGACCTATCATTCCTGTTTTAATGGAGCACAGCTGGAGTTTTCAGTATTCACAATAGAACTCACAGACAAAATGGAAAGAGGAAGTTTTATTGAAAGAAAATACCAATTAAAGAGATGCCGGTTGCATCATAGAGCTAGACAAAAAAAAGTACAGGAACATTTAATAGTAAAGCAATTTACCTGCTATAAAAAACATTTTATGAGCATGTGTCTTGTTTCCTTTTTTATTTTGGTTTATAGAGGAATTTGTGTTAACCTCATCATGTGGCTGAGATCATTCAGAACGGGGAAGTTACTCACAGGTTTGAAATCTTCGGGGTCTGGGAAATACTTGGGGTTTCGGTGAGCCCAGTAGGGAGACAGCATCAGCAGGTCTCCAGGTGGGATAACATAATTCTGAAATGCAGAAAACATGCATACAGTTTTTTTAGCTGAGAAAAAAAAGCCTGGTTATGTTTACTTTCTAGCCTGTGTGAGTCAAAAGGGCTGATCTCAATATACTTATATACTTATTAATATATATAGCTATATATATACAGACTGCACTTATAGACCGATGCATAAAAACACTGAAATAAAATGCATTGTACAATGAATAATCTGTCATGGCTGACCTGTAATTTGAGAGGCCGCACTACTTTACGAGTGATGGCTCCAGGGGCCCTCAGCCGAATGGCTTCCATGATACACCACTTCACATATGGCATGTGCTGTAAGTCATCTAGGGTCACCCTTGTCTTCTCCTTGTCTTGAATGCAAAGCAAACACACCAGGACTATATTAACTATCCATAGCTTTAAGTACTACTGATGTGTGCTTAAGAGAAAGTTTCATTCAGTAACAAAGCCTACACAGAAGCACAGTGAAACCCATTTTTACATTTATATTTAACTGTCATGTGCTTTTGCCTTGTGCATATAGAGGTGCATGCACCTCTATATGCAATATGCAAATAATGTTTATATGTTCATATGGGAAAATGTCTTATTTTTGTAACATATAATGCAAAAAAAATGTTTTATTGTACTGTAAGACTTAATAATGCATAAAAAAAATGCATAAGAGTTTGCTGCCCTCTAGCGGATAATGGAGGAAGTTTAATGTATAAAAGGCCTCGGAGAGAGATCAAATAATGCTGGAAAAAAATATATCTCAAGATTTTCACACAAAAAAAATTTTTTTAGATTTTTTTTTCAACATTTATAATGTTGAAAGAAATTATTTTTGTACACTAAATTAGCATATTAGAATGATTTCTGAAGGATCGTGATGAGACAAGGATGACTGGAGTAATGATGCTGAAAATTCAGCTTTGTCATCACAGGAATAAATTACATTTTAAAATATATAATATATATTTCACAATATTACTGCTTTTACTGTTTTTTTTTTTTTTTTTTTTTTATTAAATACATGCAGCCTTGGTCAATAAAAAACATAAAATCTTACATACCGTACATTTTTAAATGATAGTACATAATGTTAGTTAATTGTGTAGTTTATACTGAAAGTTATAAATGAAACCAGTCTGGGTGGGGCTGTACAGTTTGAAAACCATTGGTTTTAAGATATTCCACATAAACTTTAAGATAAGTCACCACTGATAAGCTACTACTAAATATTGTAGAAACTTAATTTTCTGTAAAGTTGCTTTGCAATAATTTGTACCATAAATACTGCTATACAAATAAACTTGAATTGAATTGAACTGAATATTGGTTTTACCTTGGTCTCTGAGGGCAGCGTTGATCTGATCCATTGCAATCTTATACGCTTCAGGATTGGCCAAAATAAAAGCAATGGCCCAAAATGTAATCTAGTAAAAAGTAAAAACGTTTGTCCTCATTACTTGAATGTCAAATCTGAGCTTACACATAGAAAGATACTGTGTTATAGCACTGAACCTCTCACTTACTGGTATAGCATTTGCCAGGGAAGCCCAAAGCAAAAGTAAACCATAATTGGGAAGATATTTGTCACTTATTGCAGTAGCCAGGTGCTGTAGTAAAGTCTAAAGAGAAACAGTGACAGATCAGAAACGATTTGGGATTTTATTATACAATGGCTAAATACTGCAGATAGATTTCTAATATTATGCTGATTCCAAAATCAAAAATTATTTATGAAGATGAGAAGAACAAAACTGTAAATCTTCAAATGCCATATAGTCCTGCAAAAAAGCTAAGAAGCCCGAACGAAAACTCTTTAGCTCCATCTGTTGGGGCAAAAATGTTCATGTACACATTCAGCTGGATGGTCCTCACTGCAGAACACAAGATCCAGGGAGCTAGGTGGGATCCAGATCCAACTCCTCCCACCTTACATAACCATAAACCTAACCGTTTCCACCCCCGATCCTTAAAGCTACCCATCTCCACCCCCTGGATGGATCTTGTGTACTGCAGTGAGGGGCTACTGCATTCAACACAGCCATAAGAAAGATTAAGTTTGGCCTTGAACTCTTGTTCCATGAGTTTCAAGATCAAGATCAGTGACAACAGTAATCAACATGGCTCCAGACCATCAATTTACCTCTTGTTAAGTGAAAAGCTGCATGTCTGTAAAAAAACAAATCCATCATTAATACGTTTTTAACTTCAAGCCATTGCTTCTGTCTATAATATTGTAACAATTTGACTCAGGAGAGAAATATGCACAGATTAAGCTCATTTTACAAGTGAAAACAGTCCAAAGAAAATCCTAAACAAATAAGTGTATGGATATTAATATGAGAAGACAACATATTGAAATTTTTTGCTGATGGAAGCATTATTATAAATTATGGACTTGTATTTTGACCAGAAGCTATGGATTTAAATAAAAATGCCTTAATGATGAATTAATTTCTTACAAAAACATAGCTTTTCACTTCGCAAAACATTTAATGGACTGGAGTCATGTGGATTATTTGTGAATTATTGTTATTTTTCTAATAGCTGTAGAGAATCCATTGGTAAGCAAGTGATAAACTGAATTTCTCAACATCTGTTCAGATGAACAAACATCTGATGGCCTGGGGGTAAGTATTTTCAGCTAATTTTCATTTTTGGGTGAACTATTTCTTTAAGTAAACATTTTAAAGGCAATTCAACACATTTTTGACAAGTCAGCTCTGTTTAGCGAGTAAAACAGTTGGCAGATAAGAAATCCACAGTGTTCGGTGTATCATACTAAGCCATTAATTGCTGTAATTTAAGTAGGCCTACTTCCCCTTGAAAAAGTAAAGTAAGGGATTACTCTTAATTTTTCTGTAATGTCATTAAAGGTAATTCTGATGTAACTGCATTGTTTTAATGTAACTTTCTCCCTTTAAATACTTTTAGTCAGTTCAAGAATAATTTATGCAATTTTATATTATTTATTGGAAAGTATTAAAAAATCTTGTCTATCCTTGTATCCTTGTTATACTGATCAAAGTTGACATGGACTTTAGAAAGTAATTAGCAACAAGTAATGCAATACTTTTTAGAGAGCGTAATTAGTACAGTCATTTAATTAAATCTAATTAAACTACTACCAATATTACCTTTCCATCATTCTCATTGTAGAGGGTCTCCTGTGCTCTGATAGCCATATTTCTTAGCAGAGAAAGGAGCCATTGCTTTGAGTTTGCCCACTGCCTGAAAACACAAAAGATGCATCCTTTAACTCTTTGGTTACAGATATTTTGAATGTATTTAAACAGAAATGTATGTCGATATGCAAGGCCTTTAGCTGATTATTTTTCAAATAACTTATAAACATGATTCGGGAGACTAATTGTGTTTTATAATTGCAGCTTTTAGTACTATTGTGCCAGCAGCGCTCACACACTTCAAGAACAAGTCTGGGAGTTGGGAGCCATATTCAAATCCTTCATCATATGTTGTGAACTTCTCCAGGAACTCCTGCCTTGTGAGGGAATTACTAGGGGAGTTACATCGGCCCAGTAAGTTGCTCATTACTGCTGGATACATAACACTCCTGAAAACAAGAAACAAAGTGTATAATACAGTTTTCAAAAAATAAATAAATTTGATTATATTGAAATATTAAAATATACAATAATATTAATGTATAGTGTATTACACTGCACTGCATTGTTTTGTTGCAATATTTGTTTCTTACTAATTTTGAGTTGCTGATTTGACAATAATAGTGCCTGTTTCCCTTAAGCATGACACTAGGGGTGTGCGATATTAATAAAAAAAGGTATCTTGATATTTTCTGGGATGTTATCCATAAGGATTATTAGATTATATTTTGTGAGTGTTTTATTGTGCTGGTATCTTAAGGACTGACGTAGACAGCTGGCTCCTAAAGTTTTTGATATTCTTCATATTCTGTGTGGTCAGTTCAAGCTGATAGAAATTTATATTTTCCAACAAGTTTAAACTGATTTTTACATTTTATAGCCATTTTTACCTTCATGAAGACATTTTCTTTTTCTAACAGAGTCCATTCATTTTTGAGTCAAATTCTTACATTTAATCAGTGAATTAGAACAATAAAACATTTGAGCTGAAATCAGTGTCAAAAAAAATCAACTTTGCACTGCAGAAGAAACACAGAAGCTAAATCTGAAGTTGCATTTAGATATGTTTACACACTGTTTAATGCAGGACATGTACATTTAGTCATTTAGCAGACGCTTTTATCCAAAGCGACTTACAAATGAGGGCAATGGAAGCAATCAAAATCAACAAGGAGGGAATATTTACTTTAAAAGTCCATAAAAGTGACTTTAAATGTTTGTAATGGCACAATCAAAAATGCAAGGTTCTTGCCATTTATACAGCAAGACCATTGGAAGACCATTTAAACAGCAATTACAAATACACACACACATATATATATATATATACACACTGAACAAAATTATAAACACAACACTTTTGTTTTTCCCCCATTTTTCATGAGCTGAACTCTAAGACTTTGAATCTAAGACTTTTTCTATGTACACAAAAGGCCTATTTCTCTCAAATGTTGTTCACAAATCTGTCTAAATCTGTGTTAGTGCGCACTTCTTCTTTGCCAAGAAAATCCATCCACCTCAAAGGTGTGGCATATCAAGATGCTGATTAGACAGCATGATTATTGCACAGGTGTGCCTTCGGCGGGCCACAATAAAAGGCCAGTCTAAAATGTGCAGTTTTATCACACAGCACAATGCCACAGATGTCGCAAGTTTTGAGGGAGGGTGCAATTACTGCAACAATCGGTTTGCATAACCAAAGAATTTCTGCACAAACTGTCAGAAACTATCTCAGGGAAACTCATTTGCATGCTCGTCGTCCTCATCGATCTGTACACAACTCCTGGAAGCTGAAAACATCCCAGTTCTCACAGGCCATAATCAACAACCTGATCTACTCTATGCGAAGGAGATGTTTTGCACTGCATGAGGCAAATGGTAGTCACACCAGATACTGACTGGTTTTGGGACCCCCCGAACCCCCCAATACAGTAAAACTGCACATTTTAGAGTGGCCTTATATTGTGACCAGCCTAAGGCACACCTGTGAAATAATCATGCTGTCTAATCAGCATCTTGATATGCCACACATGAGGTGGATGGATTATCTCGGCAAGGGAGAAGTGCTCACTCACACAGATTTAGACAGATTTGTGAACAATATTTGAGAGAAATAGGCCTCTTGTGTACATAGTAAAAGTCTTTAAGTTCAGCTAATGAAAAATGGGGGCAAAAACAAAAGTGTTGCGTTTATAATTTAGTTCAGTATATATATATATATATATATATATATATATATATATATATATATATATATATATATATATGTATATATATATATATATATATATATTAAACATAAAATGTTGAATACTGATATTTGAAATTATTAAAATAAAATAAGATACTTGGAATGTGAAATTAAAAATTAAAACTGCCAGTAGGCTGATACATATGTAATTGTTGTGCATTATGGAAAGGGTCACATTTTTTTAACTCAGCAATATCAAATTAGGTAATATTAGGCCTTTTTTTGCAAATCAGCACAATTTTGTTATAGCTTTGCTATATTATACATATCATAAGCATAATCCATTGATATGCAGTGGCATTACGGAGCACATCATTTCTCTTTTTTGTGTTAAAAAGTTGCAGTGAAATGTATGGAAGAAGGCATGTCTACTGTTCTCAAAGAGATACTTTAGCACAAAGTAAATAATTCAAGTAAGAAAACAATACTTGATCATCTCATTCAGCTGTCCAGTTCCTTTACTTCCAAGGTTCTCCAGATGGTCATTAAATTCTTCACAGAGATGAACAGAGAGCATTGCTGTGTTGCCCGGAGTAAGTCTGCCTTTGATTATGGTGGCACAGGTTGGATGGGTTTTATAGAAACAGTCTTTGTTGATAGAAGCTGGACAGGAACCCAAGGTTAACATTATCACATTATTACAGACTACAATACTGATGACGTCCAATCAGGAAGTCAGTCAAGGACAGTCATAAATCATCTCATCGAGTACAGAGTCTAAGGTCATGTATAAGAGAGTAATGATGTAGATTCTACTGCTTTAGCAATCAATTATAAATCGAAACATTTACCATGAGCATTATACTGTACCTGTGTTGTGAACAGCTTCTTGCACTGCTTGTTCAAAATCAACATCTTTGGAAGTGAAAAAAGCTCGGAAATCCTCATTTAGGGTCACAAATGTCAGTCTCTTCCCAGCAGCTACAACAGTGAAAACTGGGCCATACTAGAAGGACAATCACACTATTATACTTTTAGAAATGAAGCTTTATTATTTATATTTCATACAAATTATTAAATCTTATATTAAGATGCAAATTAAGTGGGCAGGGGAAAAAACCTTGACAGAACCTTAAAAAAATTCTTTCCTTGGCAGAAGCAATTACTGAATTTTATAGAGCAGTAGTCTATTCAAAAAACCTCTCATTATCTCCCATGCTTTCAGAGAACTGGCACAGCGATGCCCAGAACAAAAATTGTGTCAAAAAGGGCCACTGTGTGCAGCTTCTGTCCTAGTTGCATAAATTAGTGGTGCTGAACTGAACTGTCTTCAAACTCGGTTAGTATGGCACAGCACAAAAACAAAACACTTCAAGATCGACCGCAGGGCTCCAGCACAGCATCTGGGTTAATTTTTTGTAGTTGCTATTGAAAGTATAAACAGCCAGCCATCACAATTAAATAAATATATAAACAAGCATGCAAAGCAAATATGTGTAGTTAAGATACAAAGACTGATGGCACATTTTCTAATATTGTTTAAAATAATTATAGTAATAATAATGTGCTGATCATTTTAGGAGAACGTGTAAAATATAGAATTATACTGACAAACTGTTACTTTAAAAAAACTTCTGCTCTAAAAATCAAAATGATCAGACTGCACTTTTATATTTTTGTACAGTAGGTGAGTGCAACAGGTTTATCAAAATTGGCAGGGGAGGAGCTGGACTTCTGGACCCATTGCCAGGCCAACCCTGTATGATTTATGCGAAAGACTGTTACCAACCTTTTAAATGTTTTTTTTTTTTTTTTTTTTTTTTTTTACATAACAAATGTTCTGGAGAAAAATTTTGAAATCCCTGAAATCAAATGTCTGAAATCCCACTGCAGTAATAAAATAAAAAATATATGCAAATATTATAATAATATAAAATATATATATATAAAATCGACATATGCAAATCACCTGGACTATACAGTTATGAGTCTTTATTCAAGTAATTTCCCAGTGGACAAACTTACTTTGTCTCTGGCTTGCTGAATGAAATGCAACGGTGCTTTGCCAAATTCAAAAGCAGCACCAAACCAAGGTATCCAACCTCTTATGCACGGAGGAGCATTGGGATGACTTTTGCCAAAGAGAAGATTAAAAGAAATAATCACAATAGACACAGTCAAAATTAAAGTAATCCATTCCATCGCGACCTAGGAGTGTATATGATGAGTTTGTGTCTAATCTGTATCTAATTACACTGATCAGAGGTCACGTATCAGATCGGATTCCCTCGTTGTGACTGATCTGAGCCACGAAACTAAATCCTCCCACCACACCGCTAACTCCTCCCACTATGAACCCCGTGTGACTTCATAACACTAGCTCACACCATAACACAACCCCTCCTACTAAATGATTAAGCTCCCCCCTGATCTAGATAGCCCCTCCCACTGGGAGACAGGTGTTGCAGGCGCTGCTAACTCAGCAGTTCATTCAAACTGAAACAGTTAAAAAAATCATTACGCAGAATGAATAAAGAAGAGTTAAATATATCAATCATTTAGTGGTTCAACAAGTAAGTAAATTTTGAGTCTTTTGTTCCAATAATATCTGAGACGCTGAAGCAAGTAAGTTTTCTTTAACAGTTACAAGAAACTTTATATATAATTAGTAGCCTATATCTTAAATTGAAATTAAAATTAAAGTATGGTATTTAAATTTCAAGATCTGATACAGAATAAAATATAGTATACAGACAAACGTTTTCATACCAAAGTAAATTTTGGCGCAATCTAAGCAATAGTAATTAAAAAAATTATATAATTAAATAATTTATATAATAAAATAAATAGTAAATAATAAATCGCTTTTTCAATTCAATGTAAAAGAAGATTTATTTTTTTATTACCAATATATTTCAGAGAGCCAATAAACAAAACGAATTCTCTACTTAGTAAAACACGGATTAGATTAGCTCAGTTTGCTTTTACGTGTATGAAACAGCAGATTTTACAAACACGCCAGCTGACGACACATCTGTGACGCCACACTCCATCCGGGTCCTCCGCGCCTGGGCCATGACGTCACGGGGACCAGGAATGGCGGCGCTGTCTGCAGAGAGAAGCAGTTCAAAGAGCCAGAAACTTTATTCCTAACATCGCTACGCGGCTACACGAGCTCCACCGCTCCACCGACGGCCATATCCTCTTCTTAAAGAGCCAGCCCGACGGCGGTACCCAGTCTCGACGCTGTTGCCGCTGAATCCGGACGTCCCAGGCTCTATTAGTTTGCTTGACTTTGCGAGGGCCAAAAGACAAGAGCACAGACAGCGACTAACGGTACATAAAACAACAACAAGCGCCCCGAAACACGCTCTTTCGGGTCCGTCCGTTTCATAGAAGGATCTTACTTGTGTTTTGCTAGTTTCTTGTCTTGCTCATACACCGAAAGGCACGACACTGGCCTGATAAGGTGAAGCCACCAGCTGCGGGTTTGATGCCACGATGGAGACTTTAATACTGAGCGATTTCGAGCAGAAATATTACTCTGAACTCTTCCTCTCGTGTGATGTGGATAACACCAAGAAAGTGGCCTCCAATGGCAAAGTTCGGGACCTCTTTCGGGCGGCCCAGCTCTCAAACGAAGTGGTCTATCAGGTACAGTATGCATCTGATTCAGTAATGTTTTTTATTAGTCAGCAGATCTGTGTTTTTATGATTATATACTTCGGTGAGTTGAACTGAAGGCTCTAGTTAATCGTTTCAGACATGCTAATAGCTCTAATGGATAATTTGGGCGATGCCAAGAGTGTTTAGACCGATCTGATGAATGAATCTCATTGTTGCTGAGTTGCACCGATGAAGGGTGATGCATCTGGAGGGTTAAACTTTGTTTCCTGTGTTGTGCAAGTCTGTAGAATTATTAGTTGCGCCTGCTTCCTCTTAAATATCAGCATAAATGGTAATTTGCTGTTTTTGTCACAAGATCCATGCAGTTGATGACTCTTGAAACTTGATTTTCTCACTTATTTACATTTAGTAATTTACATTTAGTCATTTAGCAGACACTTTTATCCAAAGACTTATCTTAAGACTTAAATGACTTCTCAAAGCATTAATGGAAGGAAGAAGGTTTTTGATTTATGCACAATGTGTGACCCTTTATTTTTGGAATGAGTCAAAACAATCTGTTTAATGTACTAACTATATATTCAACTGATTATAACTTGTTGATAATGTTTGATTCGATATTTTTGTAACTGTCAAGCATCGTTTTTGGAAGTTGCTGGTTTTTGAGGTGCCATAGAGTGGTGCTTGTTTCTTCGCTTATGATTGGTGCTGATTAACACTCATCTGATGCTACACTCTGCACTGTTAGAGCATAACGAGTTTAAAAAAAATTGTGGTCTTCATAGCCTTATCTGCTTCTAGTTTTGTGGCCAGAGTTTAGTGAAGGGGTGTGTCCATGAGTTGCTAGTGACAACTGCGTCTTTGTGTTGTGTTGATCTTGTCTGAGTCACAGATTTATTGAGCTTTAATACTGAAGTAATTGACAGGTGTCATCAGTGGCATTTCATTTAAGGTTTAAATGTGTGAAATATCA
Organism: Carassius carassius; assembly: GCF_963082965.1. NCBI lineage: Eukaryota > Metazoa > Chordata > Actinopteri > Cypriniformes > Cyprinidae > Carassius > Carassius carassius. Next base: position 6,722,405 of record NC_081781.1, on the reverse strand, counting down.
AAGTTTTATATGTGGTGTTTCTTTATTAATGGATTTTTAATGTTTTACCAGGCTAACTAGCAGCTATGTATATTACATATTTTTAGTTTTCGGGTTGAAGTGAGTTGTAATGTATACTGCCATTATATTGGCAATTGACCACAGTGTTGACTAATTCAAGGGACCCATGGCGAAGAGACCCATTATTACATACTGTACAAAAAAAAAGAAGTGTAGCATTTTGTGCCTGGCCTGTAACATAATCTGTGTAACACACCATATTATTGTATTTACATACACTACTGTCAAAAAGCTATTTCAAACAGCTTCTGTTCTTTTTATCAAAGAATCCTGTAATGTATCACTGATTCCACACAATATTGCACAGCACAAGTGTTTTCAACTTAATAATAGGGGAAAGAAATTGAGCTGCAAATCAGTACATTAGAAATGTTTTCTTTAGGATCCTGTGACACTGAGGGGATGCCTTCTAAATAATCAGCTTTGTTGTTAAAGGAATAAATTACTTTTTAAAATTAATTAAAAAGAAGTTATTTAAAATTTAAATGGTCACTTTTTTTCTTGCTGACTTGCTGAGCTGACTTCTGAACGTTTTAAGCTTATGTTGCAATGTATGTGTGTGTATATACATTTATTTATTATTGTATTAATTCTTCATTTTAATTCATATCAATTAGAGAGGGACAATTTTACCTTTTAGCTGATTAAAAAAAAAAAACCTAGTTTGAGATCAAATAATTGGTAGACTGTTTCACTGTTCATTAAATGTTCTTTCAGTTATCTCAAATCCAGCTTAGTGCTATTTATTGTGTGTGTGTGCACCTTTTTGTTTGTTTGTTTGTTTGTTTAAACAGGCTGTAACTTTATTAACCTATACTCACTTCTGGTCATGATATTATAAGTTCACCTTTGTGTTCTAAGTTTATCTCATTGTTAGTTCTGTTTCCATTGTTCTAGATTATTGAACTTTGTGGGGCTACACGCCTGGGTCATTTCGGTCGGAGTCAGTTCTACATTGCACTGAAGCTCATTGCACTGGCCCAGTCTGGACTGCCCCTGCGCGTGGAGAGCCTGAACAGTGGTGGGTAGCAACAAAACTTCTCAAACCCTTTTATAGCTGTTTCTGCATGTGTGTACCATATGCACCAAATCAATATGCTCTTCTAATGTGAAGTATCACATCCTTGTAATTTTGTAGATGCTCATTTTACAAATGAATCCATTGTGGCAGTTGCAGTCCATTACATAACAAGAATTAGAGGATAATCTTACTGCCTCTTTGATGAAAAGGACTGAATGTGTATATTTCAAACACAAGCCATTTTTAATACTGGCGCTTAGGTTTGAGTCCTTGAATAGTATGTTGTACATTTTAAATTGCTTTTTTTCCCTTTCTGTTGTATTTGTATATTTCTGTGAAATGTTTGTTTGTGCCTTTAAGTCAAATGCAAATGCTCTTGCTTGTTTTTTGACTATCATGGCTGTTCTCTATATAAACCCAGTCCCTGACAGGAAGCCCTGTGCAAAAGCACTACATGAATTTTGGTAAGTCAGACACAAGACCTTGTAAAAGAATGAGAAATTGGCAGTGGTATAAATAAGATGGAAATAAGACCCGGTTCATGGCCTCGAAAACACTGCAAGAACATGAAGACACAGTCAACAGGAGATTGCTGACAGTACCCTGAAGTTTATATAGGCTTTGGATAAACTAGGTTTCTATTGATTTCTGTTCCATTGATTTTAATATTAGTAATGAAAGTTTTCGATTAATTTTCTGATTAAGTTTCTGTTTGTTGACGGTAGTTGTGTATTAAATCTGTCTCTGAATGCAGAAGTCTAATGTGGAGTTGTGTTTGCAGTCAGGGATCTGCCCCTCCCTCGCTTTGTGATGGGCAAGAACGAGCAGGAGACGAAGCACACAGTCATGTTCACAGACACCGAGAACCAGGGACCCTACCTCCCCAGACCTCCAGGCCGGGTGCAAGCCAAAAAAGTGTCAGCGCATGAGATGATTCAGCCATGTGTACCCACTGTAGAGCCACAGGTATAAGTTTAATAATATTTTATGTTGTATATTTTTTTTCATGATTTTAGTTGTCTTTCACAGAACTAAGAGGTTTTATTATTATTGTTATTAAAGGGTTACGTGTTGTTACCTGGGGTGTCGTGTGATAGTGATCTGATAACTGAAGAGAATTCCATGACTTCGATGAGTTAACTCCAAGATGCTTTATAGAGTCTCTGTATTAAGTGTACTGTTTTGCATCTGTAAAATGACTATTTGTTTACTTCAGCATGTATCTCTGCTATTCCAAGGCCATCTGTTTGGCTGGAAGTCTGTAAAGTTACTAAGTAAGTAATTTTGTTTATCTCTGGCTCCAGCCAGACACCACATCTCCTGTAGTGTCACCGCACCAGTCCCCTCCCACTTCGCCCCATGCCTGGAGGAAGCACAAACGCCAGGCTAGCGGTGGAAACGTGGACAGACAGCCCTCAGTGCCAGGAGTTGTTTGGCCACCTTTTAGAGAAGCACAGCCAGGTACTCAATATTTAATAATGCAGTCATATATAAATATAAATATATATGTGTATGTGTGTGTGTATATATATATATATATATATATATATATATATATATATATATATATATATATATATATATATATATATATATATATATATATATATATATATATATATATATATATATATATATATATATAATTTAGGTCACAAAATAACCCTACTCACAATAACAAACACTATATATTATTACATTATATTATTTTTTTAAGTATTATAATGCAATATTTAATGTAGTAATTATTTCTTAAATAAAGTGATTATAAAGTAGGCAATTCTAACTTAAAGATCACTTATACTTAGATGTTTGATATTAAATGCCACATGATGTACTGGATTGTTTCTAAAAGATGTGTAGTTTCTTAAATTGATTAATTCTTATCCTTTTTTTAACTGCTATCTGTTTCTCTTTCTTTCCTTTCTCTCTTTTTCTGTGTCTTGCCTAAGGACCAGTTACAGGTGAAGGGATGTGGTCCGCCCATTCACCCCCTCCTGTCCAGGAAAGTTGGGTCAGTTTTACAGACACGCCCCCCTCCAGCACACTTCCAATGCATCCCCCCTCAGCTCAGGTAATGCAATGTGGGTCTCCATGTATACATTTGTTATGTATACAACATAATCTGTCACCACTGGCCTGCTGTAACCAAGGCTTCTGTGGCAGAACAGATGTTTACATTTGTGTTCACAAAAGCAGACTTTATTAAATATTTGCCAAGCCCAAATGATTGCATGTTCAGAGAATTACCGGTCATACAAGAAATTCGAAAACAAAGTAGTTAAGCCGTTTTTTTATGTTGTTTAAGCTGTTTAAAAAACACAGTTGAAATCTTGAGATCTAAAATTAAGCACTGTTTTCAACCTTGATATTAGTAAGAAATGTTTCCAGGAGTTTCAAGGTCCGGTGGAGCTTCCATGGCACGGTGCTCCATCGTGCTGGAAAATGCATTGTTCTTCACCAAACTGTTGTTGGATTGTTGGAAGAAGTTGCTGTTGAAGGGTGTTTTGGTACCATTCTTTATTCATGGCTGTGTTTTTGGGCAGAATTGTGAGTGAGCCCACTCCCTTGGATGAGAAGCAACCCCACAGATGAATGGTGTCAGGATGCTTTACTGTTGGCATGACACAGGACTGATGGTAGCGCTCACCTTTTCTTCTCCGGACAAGCCTTTTTCCAGATGCCCCAAACAATCGGAAAGGGGCTTCATCGGAGAATATGACTTTGCCCCAGTCCTCAGCAGTCCATTCACTATACTTTCTGCAGAAGATCAAACTGTCCCTGATGTTTTTTTTGGAGAGAAGTGGCTTCTTTGCTGCCCTTCTTGACACCAGGCCATCTTCCAAAAGTCTTCGCCTCACTGTGCGTGCAGATGCGCTCACACCTGCCTGCTGCCATTCCTGAGCAAGCTCTGCACTGGTGGCACTCCAATCCCGCAGCTGAACCCTTTTTAGGAGACGATCCTGGCGCTTGCTGGACTTTCTTGGACGCCCTGAAGCCTTCTTTACAAGAATTGAACCTCTTTCCTTGAAGTTCTTGATGATCCAATAAATTGTTGATTTAGGTGCAATCTTAGTAGCCACAATATTCTTGCCTGTGAAGCCATTTTTATGCAACGCAATGATGGCTGCACGCGTTTCTTTGCAGGTCTCCATGGTTAACAATGGAAGAACAATGATTTCAAGCATCACCCTCCTTTTAACATGTCAAGTCTGCCATTCTAACCCAATCAGCCTGACATAATGATCTCCAGCCTTGTGCTCGTCAACATTCTCACCTGAGTTAACAAGACGATTACTGAAATGATCTCAGCAGGTCCTTTAATGACAGCAATGAAATGCAGTGGAATGGTTTTTTTGGGATTAAGTTAATTTTCATGGCAAAGAAGAACTATGCAATTCATCTGATCACTCTTCATAACATTCTGGAGTATATGCAAATTGCTATTATAAAAACTTAAGCAGCAACTTTTCCAATTTCCAATATTTATGTAATTCTCAAAACTTTTGGCCACGACTGTACATAATATAAGTGTATTACAATATCTAATTCTTATTTTTTCCCTCCTTTTCCAGCCGGAGAGCACTACAGTACGAACTGTGCTATCTGCAATGATCACAAATGAAATCCAAAGACAGACCAGCGGTTATGATGACCCCTGGAAAATCACAGATGAGCAAAGACAGTATTACATAAACCAGTTTAAGACCATTCAGGCTGATCTCACTGGTTTAATCCCTGGTTAGTGAGACCTAGTTTTGAACAGTAATTGCCTTTATGCTGTTTTCTGTTTTGAATGTTACCAACCTAAAAACTTATCCATTCTCTATTGTTCAGGCTCAGCTGCAAAGGAGTTCTTTACAAAGTCGAAACTGCCTATTCTAGAACTGTCTCACATTTGGTAAGTAGTTTTACATGAGTTACACTGTCTCTCTTTGTTCATTTTGGATGACCTTAGTGTAGATTGTCTGAAATAGATGTGTAACCAAGAACTCATGCATATGTTGCCACTCCTTAACAGCATTAGTTGATAATCTTAGCCATTTGCATTCCATTTGGTAATGCCCTGCCTTTAAAAAAAAGGAATTTGTCCCTGTCATCTGTTTTTTTTTTTTTATTAATTTGTCTCTTAAAATGTTCATGTTATCTGTATTGACTGACCTGCTTTACCTTGCAGGGAGCTGTCAGATTTTGATAAAGATGGTGCATTGACCCTGGATGAGTTCTGTGCTGCGTTTCATCTTGTGGTCGCTAGGAAAAATGGTTATGACCTTCCTGAAAAGCTCCCTGAGAGCCTAATGCCAAAGCTTATTGACTTGGATGACTCGGCAGGTAAGCAGAAAAGCCTCACACCAACCAGAGCTTCAAATTGGGAAATATGCAGCTCAGTTATTTCAGAACGTTCTGCATACAGAGAGCTTTCTTAAAACCTTTTCTGAATATGATGTGTGCAAAGTGACATTGCCAAATACACAGAGCTATATGAAGTAATACTTCTGTAGTGTAATTATAGTAATTTTTTGTGACTACTTGCTGATGCTCTATTTGGACACATGCACTACTATTCAAAAGTTTGGGGTCTCTTTTTTTTTTTTTTTTAGAAATAAATATGGTTGCTCAGCAAGGGCACAATAAATTAACTGACAGTAAACTGACAGTAAATACTTTTTTTTTTAGTAAATACTAAAAAATCTATTTCAGATAAGTGCTGTTTTTTTTTACTTGCTATCCATTAAAAACAAACAAAAACATTAAACATCACTGCTGTTTTCAATATGAATAATGAACATGAATAAATCTGAAAATTCAGCTTTGCCATCACAGGAATAAATTATTTTTTTAAATGTATTAAAATAGAAAACTTATTTTAAATTGTAATAATATTATTAATATTGATGATCAAATAAATACAGCCTTGGTGAACATAAGATACTTCTTTCAAAAACATTAAAAATAATTATCAACCCTAACTTTTTGAACAGTTGTTCACTTATTGTGGGGATTTTCATATTCTTTGTGTTATTTTCCATATGCACATTTTAAACAGTTTTTAACCTTTTTTTATAACCAGGCTCAGTACAATAGTAAAAATGCTAAATGTCTTTCAATCTTAAGTTTTTGCCCTAACTAGCTAATGTTCTGGGTTGCAATAAACTGATTTGTTTTTAAATCTCTGTCCTCATAAGTACATATAAAGTCAAAAAAATGTTGCAGTTGGTTGTGACATTGTTTTACTTCTCAGCATTTTAGTTTCATTGTAGACAGCGAATGAACTTCTAATTACAATATTCTAATAACAGCTTTGTAGGAAGTGAGCCTGTATCTTAGCAACAGTTTTCGCATATTAAAATGGAACATAGAATATGCCCTTGGGACCCTGAGAGTCCTTGTGAAGTTTTATGATGTCTATGACCTTTAGATGCAACATTATTCTGCTGATTTCACATTCATGCTGAATGATGTTCAGGTGTCTGCATAAGTTCTTTATCGTCTGTCTGTCTGTATGTTTCAGGAGTTCCAGAACCTGCTCCTGAGGTGGGCTTTTCTGCTTCCCCTGTGGAGGTTACTCCAAATAAGTCTCCTTCCTTGCCTTCCCTTAACCAGAACTGGCCTGAGCTCAATCAAAGCAATGAGGTTTGGACTTTGATGTTCTCAATGTACCCTACCTCTTTCACTCGTTTTTGTAGTTCTGTCTACCTTTCTTTATGGGAAAATAAAACTAATACACTTCTGGCCAGGAGAAAGTAGTGCCAGCGAAGCACACTTTGATCTCCAAACATGTAACACTCTCGTGAGAATTGCTGTGACAGTTAATTCTTCACTGTTGTGTTGGGAATGTGGCAGCTTTGTAGTCAAAACTGCTGACCTGAAGTCACTTTTTTTTTAAGTCTTAGATTAATCTCCTGGAATAATTTTAATGGAATACTCATTTGGAACAAAAGAAAATGGCATGATTTGATTGGATCATGTGTGTTTAATACAGCACAGTGAGCTATAATTTTATTGGTTGACATTATTTTTCAAGGTTAGGTCAGCCTGAAGCCAGAAAACGTTTTACACATTTTAAAATAAAATATGATGAAAAGTAACACATTTCTATGATATTCCATGTCTGCCACAAATCATACTTGCTAAATAATTATGACAATCATATCGATATATATCAAAATGATGAGATACTATGTCATAATTATGACATAAGTCAGAATTATGATTTCAAGTAAATTTTATGTCATCATTATGACTCTGTGTCATGGTTTAAAATTTTTATTTCAAAATCATGATTTACCAAAGCACGATTTTTTTCACTTATATAGTGGAAATTGGTTTCCAAACATTTAACTACAGAATAATTGTTAAATATGGCAAAATAGGGCTGGAGACATTTAAGGCAAAAAGGGACCATTATGATTTCATGTTGGATTTCAGTTCATTTTGAAAATTCTTTTTTATTTGAATATTAAATGCTTTCTCATATCCCAGCTTAAAAGGTACCAAGTAACTTTGAGTAAGATCTTTTATTTTATTTGTTTTTCATTTTGCAAAATATTTGTTAGAGCCTCCCGGGTCTGACATAGCAATATTGGCTCAACCAATGGCAGTGGAGGTTAGGCAAGCAATATCTTTTTTGTTGACCAATGACAGAGGGAGATGGCAAGACTGTTCAAAAAGTCATTCTTTTTGTAGTTTTAATTGAATTCAAATTTACACACTTCATCTTTAAACAGGGCAGTGTTTCCCAAAAGCTTTGTAAGCTTTAGTTGATCGTAGAACAATTGTCACCAATGGAGCAATAATCAACTCAGGCTTATGATGATTTGGGGAAACACAGCCCAGGTCAGTACGTTTTAATCTACAAGATCTTATTATTGGGGTTTCTCTTTGAATGACTACAGCCTGTTTCTTCTAAGCTGATCCTCATAATAGAGAAATAAAATGTGACATTCTACCTCTCAGCCTATAAGGTCATTCGGAAGACAATTGGTCCTCTGTGTACACCACAGAGTATGCAACAGTACAATTCAGGGCAAATCACGGGTTTCTCCTAACAGTCAGTGGGCGGAAAGGACACTTGTTGTATTATGGCCTCTATTTGCTTGTGTGAGGAGTGGAGTTGCTCCACCTTGTTGACATGTCTCTGCTTTGTCTCTCCAGCAGTGGGAGACTTTTAGCGAACGCTCCTCAAGCTCACAAACTCTGACCCAATTTGATTCTAACATTGCACCAGCTGACCCTGTAAGTCAATCACTCAATGCTCTTTCATGATTAATGATATTCATTAACCCAGTACTGTGTAAATTCTCTCTGAGAGCGCATGTCCTCGGGATAAATTCACAGCCACAGTGCCATCATCAAATGATTCATTTAGTTTTTCTTTTGCTTGCTGAGCTTACCGGTAATTCTTTCATGCTCTTTCTCTCATACTGAATCATGTAATCCAAGTGATGACTCTGCTGGCTGTCCTTTGACGGTGTTGTGATAAAATGTTTCTTTAGTTACTCAGTGTCAGGTTCTTAACTATTTTTTTCTTTTTGTGACTGAGATGATAAATTTTCATTAGGTACACAGTTGTAGTTGTGAGACAGCAGCAGTTGATCTGCTTGTTTCATTGTAGGATACAGCAATAGTCCATCCTGTGGCCATTCGTATGACACCCAGCAAGATCCATATGCAAGAGATGGAGCTCAAGAGAACTGGAAGCGGTGCGTCCGTTTGTGAATTTACAGTGCAAACTCAATTTTTGAGTTTATTATTTAGTGATTTTTCACTCTAAAATGACCTTCATTGAAGAAAGGATCAAAGGCCATATATCACAGAGGCTAATTAGGGTTAGGCTTAATTGATCAGAACACCTTTTTTATAGCGTATTAATACAGTAAAATGTGCAGAAACGCCAATGTTTTTTTGTTTTTTATTTTGCTTTCAGAGAAGTTAAATCCTAGTTGTTTAACAGGACATAATTTTCAGTCTAGAAATTTGTAGGACTCTTTCTTCCACAATCCATCATTAACATACACTATCGTTTAAAAGTCTGGGCTATGTAAGATTTTGTAAATGTTTTTGAAAGAAGTACCTCTTATGCTAATCTAGGCTTAATTTAATCAAAAATTCAGTAAAACTTTACTATTGTGAACTATTTCGATATTATCAGTGTTGGGGAAAGTTACTTTTAAAAGTAATGCATTACAATATTGCATTACTTCCTAAAAACTAATTGCGTTACTTAGTTACTTTTTATTTAAAGTAATGCATTATGTTACTTTTGCATTACTTTTTAAATCTGGGCTTGGTTTGCTTGTTTGCTTTTAATATAAAAAGTTCTATTTTTGACAAATGTAAAAGCCCTTTCACACCTAAAGCCTCAGGCTAAAGGAAATGTAAATTCACGTCTGTACAGTAGAAAGCAGAAGAAGAAAGTTCAACACACTTCAGTGATAAAAAAGAAACAACAAATGTTAGTTTATCTTGTAATTTTTGCTTATTAGTATGGTTGAATTGGACCATCGAACCTCAGCAAATTGCTTAATAAAATGGGATTAAATACATAAAGGATATTTGTATTATTTAACATATTTAATTACTACAGCTAGGGCTGCAACTAACGATTATTTTGATAATCGATTAATCTGTCGATTATTTTTACGATTAATCGGTTTATGTACTTATATTTTAGTTTTTTCCATTTTTTTCCCCAAGTAAATTATTAATAAATGGTCTTTATCCTTCAGCATAGATTTTTAAGAGATTTTAACCTTTTTGCACTGTCATATCCTCATCAAAAATATACCTGGAGTTGTTTTATTGTGTTAGTAATCCTTTGTCGAACTCTTCTGCAATCAGACTGACCCATACTCTAGCAAATTTCACAAGTAGATTTCAAATAATGTTTTCACCATGGCAGTCCTTAGAGCTCCTAAAGTAGTTTAACATCCCGAACAAAGCTTATTAAGGAATCTTTCAGAACATATTTTCACGAAGAATAAGGATAAAACAGAATAAAATTGCAGTGCATTGTATTTTATTATTTACTGGGAAACAGCTTTATAGCTTATGCTGTGAAATTGTAAACAATCCTTCGAATAAAGTGCCAATGGCATGAAACCTGAATGGAACTCACAATTTAAAGTAAAATCCATCAGAAGGTTGTCCAGAAAAAAAAATAGGACACACACAAAAGACCTGCTGTGTGAAAAAGAGCAGTGAATACTTAGAAAAAAAAGTGCATTTCAAATATCTTTAAACATTTACATCTCTCATTCAGTCATAATTAGGGTGCACGACTGAATTTTGAACTGGTAAACGACAAACTGATCACAGAACATGTTTGTAAAGCTTTAAATGTTAACTGTTAAAAAGCAATGTTATCAGCTTTTACGAATAAACATTTGCAAACAACATTGTACTGGAGAATCTGCACAAATGAAAGTCTTAGGGGCCGTTCACAAATCGCGCCCAAAAACGCGTGGAAAACGCGCCGCTTTCTCTTTCTTTCCAAAGCGCTCGTGCAGAAGCGCCCCTGAGGCATCTGCCTTTGCTAAGCAACCATGACGTGCTCTCTCCTGGAAGACGCGGAAATTTCAGCCAAGGATAAATGGATTTGCAGCTCAAAATATCGCTTGCAGTAGATCTGCTACTAAATTTATTTCAAAATGGAAATCCATAAACAACTATGATCAGCTGTTCCTTTCATCTTGACTGAGCTTTTAACATTGTTATGGGAAAGGATGAAGCTGATTGGTTAGTTCTTGTCACATGACCCGCGGTGCGCTTGCGGCATTCTGAAAAGTTTAAATGTTTTAACTCGGTGCGGTGTTGGAAATAACGAACTTGAGCGCGCAAAAGACGCGATATGTGAACGTCCCCTTAAACAGTTCAGTAGTGCAGAGTTTACAGGTTACTCTTCTTTTTTGAAGGCTCAAAGTAAAGTACTCCCACATCACGCTCATAGACATGTCTATGATCACGCTGAATGCTGCAGAGACGCTGTTCGGGAAGCACGTGACATAAAACGAGGCCAGCTATTGGCTATTCGCTACTTCTCCTGCTGTACTGGCTGAGTAAAACCTCCGGTGGCTCATTACTGCCACACTTTGGTCACCGCAGATTTGAAATATGCACGGAATGAGCCGCTTACGGCAAATATAAGTTATTTAGCAACGAATCGATGACTAAATTAGTTGACAACTATTTTAATAATCGATTTTAATCGATTAAATCGATTCGTTGTTTCAGCTCTAACTACAGCTTTGAGTCATATTCTGAGTTGCCTTTAATTGTTTTTATTAATTGAGGAAAACTAAACGTTTTTTTTTTTTTTGGTGTGAGTGAGATTAATTAATGCATGTTCAAATTTATTCTAGAACTAAAGTAACATTTTACTCCCAATTTCTCTCAACATGGGGACAGGAGAGCTTTCAATCAATAAATGGGGAAAAAAAAGTAACTGACGTTCCTATTTTGAAAAATTAACTCCGATATTCTCTTGAAAATTAAAAAGTAATGCTTTACTAGTTACTTGAAAAAAGTAATCTGATTACGTAACTCGTGTTACTTGTAATGCGTTACCCCCAACACTGATTACCATTACATTAATACAAACAAATAATCATTTTCTATGTAATCTCTTTTAAAATGTAATTTATTTCTTTGATGGCAAAGCTGATATTATTCCATTCTTTAGTGTCACACGTAACATGTTTTAATACACTGATTTGGTGATCAAGAAACATTTCTTATTATCAGTGTTGAAAACAGTTGTGCTGCTTAATATGTATTTTTTAAACCATGAATTTTTTAAGGAAATTTCAATAAATAGAATCTTTGACAGAACTGGATTTATTTGAAATGGAAAATTTTTTAAACAATGTAAAAAAAGCTTTACTGTCACTTGAATAATTTAATGCATCCTTGCCATAATTATTAAAAAAATTATCTCTTTAAAAAAAAAGAAGAAAAAACTAACTTTTTAACTGTAGTGTAATTACGAGATTGATGGATGTATTTACTCTTGGTTTTATAGATCACACACATCCAACAAGTCCGTTAATTGTGAAACAACCAGAACTTTCTGATGAGACCAAGTTAGCAGCAACTAAGTTTCCTGGTACCACTGTTGGTAAGTACATCTGGGCTATTCAAACATTTAATTGACTGACAGGAAATCTTCTCCCATAATTCATTCAGAGCCATTACCCTTCCTTCTTATAGGAGATGGCTATAGCAGTTCAGATTCATTTACATCTGATCAAGAGCCCATTTCCAGTGCTGTGAACAGACAAAGGTACTTAGCATCTTGCAGCAGACTTTGATCTTTGTTATTCTTTGTGTTGTTGTATCAAATAGGGATGTAAATTTTCATTGTTTAAGTTAACGATCCATGAATCGATTTTTAACCTTAATGCTGCAAAATGCGTCTATTGCGGTGATGCATTATGGAATTTAAAATAAAATTATCTCAAAACATAACTGTGACTGTGTTGCGCAGTCAGAGAACCGCTTCCATCTGCGCTGCTGCAAACAAACTTACTCACATGAAACATTTTTATCTGAGTATAATGACCAGTACTTAGTTTGATCCTGCTCCGGAAAATGTGCGATTTTGAATTTTTGCATCCCGGTAGGCCTATTTTTTTTTTTTTTAATTTGCGTTTACAATGCATTAGATCGTGACAGTGCGTGCATACGAGGACGGTGCGAGCGAGGGTTTGGCTAGATTTGGAGGTTATTGCTCATCTCATTTGGCACAAATCCAAATGTTTCCATATAAGCAATGTATTTGAATGTTAAACTATTATTTATAATGTGTGAGGTGACAGCGCGATCAACATTTAAAAAACAAAAAACAAACACTTTTTGAAGTAAGATATAATCCGCAAAAATATTTACTTTTATTTATGCACACTCAAAATAAAAAAAAAACTGAAGATTTGTGCTCTTGTAAAATAAAGCAAACAAACAGAATGTGCATTGTCATCCTTTCCTTTCCGTGAACATTTTATGGAGCACCGCGACACATGCGTTTTTACAAAGTTTCATGTATACACAACAATGTTTTCAAAACGATCACGTTTACACATATCTGTGAAAATTGTAAACAGTACCTGTGGGGAAGTGACCATTATTTGTTGTATATAATGTGTCTCCGCTGTTGATTGTAATATTGGTGAGTTAAATACACACTTTGTGGAAGAAGTGTTAGCAAACTCTTGAGCTGCAACAATAGTAACATACTCCACCATTGTTGTGTATGTTTGTTCGCGCTTGCCTTTAAAATCGACATGTAGTGCGCATCTACATACCTAACACATACTACGCACGCACATGACATCACCGTTTTCAAAGATACAGCATTGGGTGTTTACACAGAAACGATAATGGTGGCATTTTCAAAATCTTGCACTTTGAAACCCATTTTCAAAAATTTGTTTTCAGTTTCCTAAATGCCGTTGTTGTGTAAACGAACAGGCAAAATGCATAAAAAGTGTCCCATTTTTGGCTGAAAATGTTGTCGTGTTGACAGCCCCTTAGATTCCATTTTTCCATTCCATTCTTGGTTAGAACAGCGGTTTCCAATCACAGTCCTTGAATAGAACAAAAGTCCTAAGTCCTCCGTGATAAGAGATACATACGAAATATGCAGAGTGATGGGGCGTGAGGACTGGGATTGGGAAACGCTGGGTTAGAACATGGTGTGACATTTCCAGTCAAAAAGTATTTACAGCTTGGCTATTACAGGTCTCACTCTGGCAACTCTCCGGAAGGACTGAAGGTTGTGGCTCCACCCCCGCCTCCACCCCGCCCCCACCCCACTCACTCACGGTCCTCCTCTCTAGACATGAACAGAAACTTTGCTGCTGTCCCTGCAGGTATGCATGCACACAAACTGTTATCAGGTAACTCATAGCTTCATGTTTTGTTATGGTGTGGTTAGGAAAAGCTGAAGTTCTATTTTGTATTCACTTCTCCATCAGGTCCGCAGCAGCCGGGTATAGTTGCCTTTCCCCCAGCAGTGCCTCCCAGACCACTGCCCACACAGGTATAGCCCAGTGGTTAGCAATTCTGTATAAACTGCTTTCAGATAATTAGATAACTATTACACTTTCTTTAGAAGAGTCATTCAATATGTAATGTTCAAATCCCCAGACATCAGTTCCTCATGGTCACCGTTCGGTAGAGGGAGATGGTCTTCCAGCACATACCAGCACGTCACCCCAGCAGATGCCAGAACAGCCCAACTTTGCTGACTTCAGCCAGTTCCAGGCTTTTGCTGTCGACCAGCCGGCAGATGATGGAGAGAAACCATCTGACAGTGGACAGGTACAAATGGAGCCATTTATTACGATGATGACAGATTATGAAGGAAACCCTTTTTAGTGATGCAACAAATATGCACAGATGAATTGTTTTCAAAAAACTTCAGCACGTATTAAACAAATCAATGTTACATATCCTATAAAGAAATGTGTATACACTACTCTTCAAAAATTTAGATTTCTTTCTTCCTTCCTTCAAAAAAAGTCACTGACCCTAAACTATTGAACTGTTGTCTATATATAATGCATTTGTATATATACAGGCAGAAAGATGTGCAGAAACCACCGGGACAATGAGAACAGCAAAGAACGACATTCAGTCAGAGGATCGAAATGCAACCACTGTCAATTCTGTAAGCCATTATCTACCAATCAATCATCATATTGCATATTACTTCAGCATTATAATCATTTAGTTTATGTTTTTGACAGGCTAAAGTATCCACTCCATTGGCCCCACCCCCTAAACCCGTTCGTCGAAGACTGAAATCCGAAGATGAGCTCAGACCAGATGTGGAAGACCTTCCGCAAAAGTCTAACGTCATAGCCACTGTTCTAGCAACCCAGCCCTCAATTCCACGGTAAGATCGTCAAGTCACTCCACCAGGAGAGGATATGGAAAATTTGATTTGATTTATTTTACTTATTTTTAATAAATATGAATGCATATAGATGACCATTAATAAAATGCAATATAGTGTATTTTTTCCCTTATATATGTACTGGAGTTTTTGTTGAAAGGTTTGTCCAGCGATGTTCACAATGTTTGCTTTTACCCTAAAGCATGCTTCCTCTTCCTGTTCTGTTTAAAAACAGGTCTATCGGTAAAGATAAGAAGGCCATCCAGGCTTCTATTAGAAGGAACAAAGAAACAAATACGGTTTTAGCCAGACTCAACAGTGAATTACAGCAGCAGTTGAAGGTATTGTGAGATGTCCTCGAATGTGACAGAATTATCTTTTTTTTTTTTTTTATAAGACTAAGCTGTTTAACTGTCTAACAATTTGTCTTTTTGCTAATTTTGTCTTCTTAGGACCTGCTAGAAGAAAGAATCTCGCTTGAAGTGCAACTGGAACAGCTTAGACCTTTTTCGCATTTGTAAACTGTGTGTGTGTATGTTCGCTTCAGATTGAATGTTTGTGTGTATGAAAGCGTGATTACCCCAGTTTTCTTGTTATTTCTTTTTGAGTTGTCTGTTGGATCCTCTGGCAGGATGTCCATTTCACCTGTCTCCACTCCTCTGCTTATTGTGTGAGAAGAGACACAGTCGCTGCTTCCTCCAGACTGTTTCTGTCTTACACAGCAGTACAGAGGGATGGGGTCCAGGAACATTATCCGTTATGGCACTGTGATGAAACAGAAAGTCTGAGTGGTTGTGTGTGTAATACCCCAGATTTTGCAGGTTATGTTTAGCGTGTGAGGCAAGAGCCTGACGTCATGGCCGGCAGGAGGCTGTAATTCTGGTAAACATGAAGGAGCCTTTTCCCCTCCTGTTCCCCAGAGTTCTGAGGCAGCTTGTCATGTTCTTCCATGTTAGAGGCACCCCTGTGTGCTCAGACAATCATGTTAGGCCATGCACTGGTCGTACAGAGGGGAGAACTGATTTTTGGGAGATCATACTCGATTTTTAAAAGTACGATTTATAAAATTGATTCTGACAGGCACTTGTTAAAGGGACAGTTCACTCAAAACTTAAAAATCTTTGGGTTTTTATTTGTTGTTGTTTTTTTCAACCTCATGTTGTTATTTACCCTTATTCCCCAAAAACACTTTTTGTGTCACATGAAAAAAAGAAAAACTTATTGAGCAAATTACAGAATTGTTAATTTTGAATGAACTGCCTCTTTAATATTTCTTTCTCGCCATACTGGTGGACAGCACATCTGCACTGCTGTGCGTGAGAGAGTTTGAGGACAATAGTTACTATGGTATGGCATAAAAATCTGCTTTCTTTTTTTCTGTTAACACACTCTGGTGTGTTATTACAAAACGACCCATTCAACCTTGTACAGTCTTTCACCCCGGGATGGCAGGTGTCCCTCTCTCAGTCTCAAATGTTGGCTGTACCTCATACGGTACATCATCGGATTCAGTCCTGCATCATAAACACTTGTGACATCATCGGTACGTGAACCTGAGACCTAAAACGGTGACTGCACTTTCTCCCCTTCGGCTTTCATTTGTCTTATCTCGTCACTATTTTTGCATGTCGTTCACAATCTAATTTTGTATAAAAGGCTCTTAACGACGAACCACTCGAATTGTATCTGTAACGTCTGAACTAATGTGACGTTTGTGTTGTTACATAGACTTGCAGCATGTCTTTCATTCGTCAGTTTGTTTTGAATGATGTCCGTGTTTTTATTCTGCTCATCCTTAAAGCCTTACTTCCTGGTGTGCAGGTTTTCACAGTAATGTATCCCCCACGTGCTAAATCGAGGTGAGCCTATTCTCCCTGCTGTTCAGGCTGATTTACTGTATCAGGGGTATGTTGTATATTGTATGATACACACCTTTTGATCCCTCATGTACATTTGCATTAATTGCTGACTAACAGCAAATATTCTATTTAATTGCTTATATAATGGCTGTGGGATCATAAATGTCAAAAACTGCATGGATGTGTCTCTGCAGAATGAACTAGCAGCTGTGTGATTTTTACACAAAATAAAAATGGCACAATATTTTAATATTTTCCTTTTTTGTCAAGCGCTCCAACTGTTTTCCAGCAGTATTCCAATAGTGCTTTAGTGTCAACTCATAAGCAACTCTCTTTGTGTGAGTCGAAAGTGAGTTCAAAAACATTGAATTGAATTTTTTGCTTCGATCACTTTATTTGTTCCAAAACACTGATTCTGTAATGTGCTCTCAGTTACGCAGAATTATGCAGAATAATTATAAAAATTATACATTGTTTTGAACTTCTAATATTGATCAGAGGTTAGAGCTAAAACAATAGACTTTAGTTAGGTTAGACATTTAATGTGGATGAAAATGAAGCTGTGTAAAAGGTCTATTGTTTAAATATAGTATTTTACAATTTCTCACAACTCACAATTTTCTAAAGTGTTTTATGCTGTTTTATCTAGTTTTCCAGAAAGACATTTTTTTAACTGAACAATCCTTATGTTGGTAAACAGCAGTACAATCCATTGAGCAAAGTGCTTCTGTCCCTCAAGCCTCATTTTTGTGTCAAAAATTAATATTTGGCTGTACCCTGACTAATGTTTATGATCTAAACTCACATTAAAATATTAAAACTATTTTAGGATAAAGAATAGAAGTCTTATATATTTATTTTTTATATTTATATATTCAGATTATTCCTTATATTAACACATTCATTTATCCTTCATAAAGATAACAATAATTTACACATAAGCTATTAATCCAAGGGTAAAATAAAATTTTCTTTGACAGCAAAATTTATTACAATGCAGAACAGCACAGAAATAATTTATAAGTGCAATTAATAAGGTTATGAATTACTTCTATGTTTTAAAGCTGTCCGCTGTTTGGATGGAGACTGGAAGTTCCACCAGTGGAGGAAATGGAGTGAAGGTTATACAAACCCGATTCAAAAAAAAGTTGGGACACTGTACAAATTGTGGATAAAAACAGAATGCAATGATATGGAAGTTTCAAATTTCAATATTTTTTTTTCAGAATACAAAATAGATGACATACCAAATGTTTAAACTGAGAAAATGTATCATTTTAAGGGAAAAATAAGTTGATTTTAAATTTCATGGCATCAACACATCTAAAAAAAGTTGGGACAAGGCCATGTTTACCACTGTGTGGCATCCCCTCTTCTTTTTATAACAGTCTGCAAACGTCTGGGGACTGAGGAGACAAGCTGCTCAAGTTTAGGAATAGGAATGTTGTCCCATTCTTGTCTAATACAGGCTTCTAGTTGCTCAACTGTCTTAGGTCTTCTTTGTCGCATCTTCCTCTTTATGATGAGCCAAACGTTTTCTATGGGTGACAGATCTGGACTGCAGGCTGGCCATTTCAGTACCCGGATCTTTCTTCTACGCACCCATGATGTTGTAATTGATGCAGTATGTGACCTGGCATTGTCATGTTGGAAAATGCAAGGTCTTCCCTGAAAGACACAACGTCTGGATGGGAGCATATGTTGTTCTAGAACTTGGAATTCCCTTTCAGCATTGATTGTGCCTTTCCAGATGTGTAAGCTGCCCATGCCACACACACTCATGCAACCCCATACCATCAGAGATGCAGGGTTCTGAACTGAGTGCTTATAACAACTTGGGTTGTCCTTGTCCTCTTTAGTCCGGATAACATGGCATCCCAGTTTTCCAAAAAGAACTTCAAATTTTGAGTCATCAGACCAGAACAGTTTTCCACTTTGCCACAGTCCATTTTAAATGAACCTTGGCCCAGAGAAAACGCCTGCGCTTTTGGATCATGTTTAGATATGGCTTCTTTTTTGACCTATAGAGTTTTAGCCAGCAACGGCGAATGAAACGGTGGATTGTGTTCACCGACAATGTTTTCTGGAAGTATTCCTGAGCCCAAGTTGTGATTTCCATTACAGTAGCATTCCTGTATGTGATGCAGTGCCATCTAAGGGCCCGAAGATCACAGGCATCCAGTATGGTTTTCCGGCCTTGACCCTTATGCAAGGAGATTGTTCCAGATTCTCTGAATCTTTGGATGATATTATGCACTGTAGATGATGATAACTTCAAACTATTTGCAAATTTTCTCTGAGAGACTCCTTTCTGATAATGCTCCACTATTTTTCGCCACAGAATTGGGGGAATTTGTGATCCTCTGCTCATCTTGACTTCTGAGAGACACTGCCACTCTGAGAGGCTCTTTTTATACCCAATCATGTTGCCAATTGCCCTAATAAGTTGCAAATTGGTCCTCCAACTGTTCTTTATATGTACATTTAACTTTTCCGGCCTCTTATTTCTACCAGTCCCAACGTTTTTGGAATGTGTAGCTCTCATGAAATCTAAAATGAGCCAATATTTGGCATGACATTTCAAAATGTCTCACTTTCAACATTTGATGTGTTATCTATATTCCATTGTGAATACAATATAAGTTTGAGATTTGTAAATTATTCCATTCCTTTTTTATTCACAATTTGTACAGTGTCCCAACTTTTTTGGAATTGGGTTTGTAGAAGGTGACTTTTTACCTTTATTAAAATACAGTACTGTGCAAAAGTCTTAGGCCACTAGTATTTACCCCAACAAAAAAATGGTTTTAAGTCAGTTATTTATGTTTTGCTGTAGTGTATCAGTAGGAAATATCGGTTTACATTTCCAAACATTATTTTTACCATTAAATGTAATAATCCAGTGAGATTTTGACAACAGTGAGTCTGACAACAGCCAGTGCTCCACACAGAGATCTGATCTCACCATCATCCAGTCTGTGAATAACATGAAGAAACCGAACAAACTGAGACAGACTAAATCCAGAAGAACTGTGGCAATGTCTCCAAGACACTTCAAGGAACCTGCAAATCTACAGTACTGTGCAAAGTATTAGGCTGTAAAGTGAGGATGCCGTCAAAAAGAATCTCATAAATAGATTTTATTAATTTCTATTAACTAATTTAAATCAACATTTGGTGTGACCACACTATGCATTAAAAAAAGCTTTTGTCCTAGGTGCACTTGCGCATTGTTTTTCAGGAAGCTTTGCAGGTAGGTTTCTTGAAGTGTCTTGGAGACATTGCCACAGTTCTTCTGGATTTAGTTTGTTCTGTCTCTTCATGTTATTCCAGACAGATTTATGGAGCCCTGCACATGGCATGCAGGGAAAAAAGTAGGCTAAATCGTGCGCAGATTTACTAATTCGTGTACATGATTTATAAATCGAGAGAACAAATTAATAAATTGTGCACACGATTTAACAAATCGAGGGAACGAAAGTAATCGTGTGCATGTTTTAGTACATCGAGGGAACAAATTGGTAAATTGTGCGCACGTTTTAGGACATCGAGGGAACAAATAAGTAAATCGTGTGCACAATTAATTTTTTCCTGAATGTCTCTGTACAGACTGGATGATGGTGAGATCAGATCTCTCTGTGGAGCACTGGCTGTTGTCAGACTTTTTGTGCAAACAAAAATCTCACTGGATTATTACAGTTAATGGCAAAAATTCTGTTTGGAAATGTAAACTGATATTTACTACTAACAAACTATGGCAAAAGGTAGAAATAACTGACAAAAAATATATTTTTGTTTGTGATAATACTAGTGGCCTACTTTTGCACTGTATTGTATGTCTGAAAATCTGCAGCGTTCTCTTGTAATGCTGAAAATTTTACGCCAATATATTTTAAGAGACAAGGAAAATTTGGAATTTTGTGTTTTATTGGTATTTGACAATGTACAGTTGATTAGAAGTTCATAAGCACTTATTCTATACAATCTCTGAGTGTTAAGAAGAATGAAACCGCAGGAATAATGCTAGATAAAAGACATCCAGCTACATGAATACAACATCTCTCAGTATTCTAATTCTAATTCATAAGGATCTTCTCAAGTGCTTTTCAGGTTTCTCAGAGAATATCTTTTCTTCATTGGACACACCATCCTCCAAAACATTTAGTTTGTGACCCTGGAGAGGAAAACATTAATATATTTGATAAATTTGTAAAGATTTTTAGCTAATTAAAATGGATTGATGTTACGACTCACACAGAGTTCTGTTTGTAACGATCCAAAGCCTCCTGTGCCACCAACTCTGAGAATTTCGGGTCTTTCCAGGGAATGTCTCCCGGCACTGCAAACCTCATATCTGGCCCATCAAACAGTTTGACTGACACTTTAGTGTCTCCTGGGTTCTCTGCATTATCTGAGCCTTTTGAAATCACCTGCACATAAAATGTTGGCAGCTGAGGGGTCTGCACAGTGGAAGCAGTTACAGTTGTGCTGAATCACATAATTAGCACCTACTGCCTGTATTTTAAAGAAGCCATCTTCATTTTTGGTGTGGCTAGCTAGGGAGGACACCCAGCCGAATTGCTTGTTGAACAGGTCCAGAACACTAGAGGTGTTGAACATCTCCTCTTCGAATCGTTTTAGCACGTTGTTGTACTCCTGGGTTAAACTCTCAGCCCTGGCAAGAGCCCTTTCCAGCTCCTCCTTCAGGGGGCCTTCCAGCAGGGTCCTCTTTCCAGAACAGTCTGAAGAAGAAAACAAAGCTTTAATTGTAAGATGGAATTCTCATCAAAAACTCCCAAACTGGGACCAGTTTTTGTATTTTTTATTTCTGTGCTGGATAATAAAACGTAAAACTTACCAATGTGCTGGATCTCTTTACATTTCTCACACTCATCCTTCAGTTTAATGCAGCCAGCAGAATTGCGACGAATCTCCCTGCAGGTCATCTTATCATTTCCAAATGGTTTAGTTATAATAACATCCTCATTTACTCTGCCATCTGTGAATACAGGTTTACTAAATATAAGGTTTACAGGTTTATTAAATGCATTAAATGAATGAGATATAAGCGGTCTGTAAGTAAAAAAAAATAATAATCTACCGTTTTATGTCATTATACTGTATTATGTCACATTGCCATGATAAAGAAAAAAAGTATTACGTCATATTGCAATAATAAAGACAAAAAATGGACTTCTACTGAACAAAAAAGCAATGGAAGTCTATGGGAACCTAAACTGTTTTAGCATCCTTCAAAATATGTTCTTTCATGTTCAACAGAAGAAAGAAATTCATACAGATTTGGAGCAATTTGGCAGTTTTGGTTGGACTGTTACTTTAATTGTGATGAATATTGTTTACAGCATGTTTAACTTTGTACATGATGTTATGTCCAGGCTTGTAGACCCTGAAATTTACCTTCCAAAGGGAAATCCATATCACTTCCCATGTAGGGCCCGAAGGAGTCGAACATGTTTCTTGCCATGTCCATCATGGGGCGGAACATGCTGTGGAAGTTATGGAAGCTGTGGAACTCTGGGTTGTTCAGAGGGGACCTGTAGACACGAGCGGCCTGGCTTGACTGACTACCGAACATGCTGGGCATACGGAAGGGACTGGGGAAGAAGCTGGGCTGGTGGAAGGAATGCATGTGGTCGAACACCTTCATGCTGTCCATGAAGATATTGTCCACTCCGTCTGCAACCTCTGTATACCGCTCCTCCAGGTCCTGGAAGCGTCTGGTCTGCTGCTGGTCCTCGTCCACCAGCGTCTCAATATTCTGCCCGTTGATCCAAATGGAGATGGGAGAGGTTCTGTTCAAAATGCCCTCCAGCTAAAAACAGACAGAGAGGGATGGTTGCAAGCACCAGAATGAAGTCAGGATAATTGCAGGGATGTTTGTGCAGACGTATCACCTGTCGTCCCACCAATCCAGCTCCACTGCTACAGGTGCGCGAGTAATACTTAACACAAGTTTTCCTCAAGCAGGGTTTGCACTCCTCCCACAGAGCCTGCATGGTTTCATTGCACATGCTCTGTTGCTCACTCAGCTTCTCCTCCATCTCCTGAGCCTCCTTCAGAGCATTCTATTTGATGAAATAGTACAAGAAAGACATTTAGACACTTAAGTTAAACTTAAAAATGTATGAAGTTCATTTTATTTAGATCCGAGGTACACTTTACATTAGGTTCAATTAATTAACAATAGTAAGCAAATGCAATGGGTGTTATGAAGTAACAACAAACATTTTTTCTCAGCATTTATTGATCTATGTTAAAATGAATATATATTATGTAATATAAATAAATCATATAATATAAATATTACTGTAAATTTGTAATAAACAACAAAAAAAATGTCATTATTAAATTGTAAAATGCACTGTAAGTCGCTTTGGATAAAAGCGTCTGCTAAATGCATAATTTTAATTTAATAAATTGCCTATTTTAATTTTTACAACTTGAAATGTTAATGCATTAATATATGTAATTTATGTAATTAATCTTCATTATTTGTTTCAGCATTTGAGATTTAATCAAATTTTATATTAATTTATGAATGTAATATTGCTCATTGTTAATTCATAATAATTTACCTAATGTTATACAACTTGAAATTTCAAAAATGTAATAATATATGTAGATTATATAATTGATATACATAATTATTCTGTTTTTATAGATCTTGGTTAATGTTAATTTATAAAAAATATTACTTTTAATTCATAATAAATGTTAATGTTTTCATGTTAATTTATACAACTTGAAATGTTAATTCATTGTATATAAATATATAGATTATGTAATTGTATTGGTCTAGGTTAATAATTAAGAAATATACTGTATATAAACTGTTCATAGTTAATTTAATTCATAATACATTTCTTCTTAATTTATACATATAATATGTAATATTATATATATATAAACATTTTTCGATTATGTAATTTGACCAGGATTAATCAGTTCTTTATAGTTAATGTTAATTTTCATTTAATGTTGTCTATCTATCTGTCCTCTTCCTGTTTCACCTCTTTTTGTTGCTTTGTTTTTTCTAGTTCAGACCGGAACCTCTTGTGATCCTCTTCTGTTCGCTCCATCACAGTCTTCATCTCCTTTACCCCAGTGATGGCATTTTCAATCTGTTTATCCAGGTACTTTTCACCAAGCAGTGACATCTCTGCCAAAAAGCAATAATGGTTACATTACTGTCCCTAATTGAGCACAACATGTCTGCACAGAAAAAAACCAATACACTTACGATTGAGCTCCTCTTTAGTTGGTGGTAGCAGACACTCCACTGAGAGGTAGAGAAGAGAAAGTCCCAGCAGAGACCATGAGACATTCATCTTTGGTGGCTGATGGTGTCCTGGTTTCAGAAGCGGTTTAACACTATGAACATAAATCAGGAAATAGTGTGTCATTTAATAGTAAAAACTTTTTATTATTTTATTTTATTAAGCAGTGGTGAAAGTGACTCAGCAAGTTTATGAACAATTGCAAAACCCACACTTTTAATAATGTGGGACGCGCTCAGACTGTGTAGGCAATGAATCCATTGTATCAGCATGTCTATTTATAATCGTAGGTCTGATACAAAATATTGGCATTTATCTTTCTGCGACCTTGATGTTTCTGAATAGAGGTCCAAACAGATTTATTGGGCCTTATATATAGTGTGCTATATAATGTCATAGCCAAAAAAAAAAAATTAATCTACAACATAGTTAACTGAAAAATACAAATTCTCTCATTATTTTCTTAACCTCATGTCATTTCAAATCTGATTTTCTCTATCTGTGGAACACAAAAGAAGGTATTTTAAAAATGTGGTTTTGTTTTGTTTTTCTCCATACAAATCAATGGGGTCCAATGTTGTTTTAACTAAAAAAATAAATCTTTTGTGTTGTACAGAAGAAAAAAAAAAAGTCATACAGGTTTGCACCAGCATGTGGATTAGTAAATGATGACTCACTTTTGGTTGAACTATCCCTTCAACCACTAACAAAATCATTGGAGGTGTAGCAAACTTGCAAACATTTAGACGTTCCCTTCACTGATTCCATGGATTTGAAAGCATATCCCCTTCATTAAAGCTTGCTCTGACAAAATTTAATCCCAGTTTTATGAGTTTGCAGAAATTTCTGAAGATTACCCTTTTTAATAATGCCGCACTTTAAGTGCCAGAGTTGGTGTAAATATCATAAAGGCCTTGAGTCAGTCATGGGGACAAGTTTCCTCTTTTTAGCCTCTGTACGTGTACATAGAAACCCCAACTCTACTAAATGAAAGCTAGGAACCTAGTTACATAAGAAACATGCACAAATGTTGGAAGAGCCAATGAACAGACAGAAATATGGAGTCACATGGAAAGGTTTTTGGTTTTTGTGATATAAAATATGGTGTGCAACTTGCAGTGTTTTGCTTTCTCCATAATATAACCTTGAAGTACCTCAAAAATGTTGTTTGTTGCAAGCATATAATTTTATCTTCTTTTTGCTTTTGTTTGAATTAATCTTGCCCTTATGTTGAGAGATTTGTTTTGGAATGAGGTTACACATCTCTGTGGTGTTTTGTAAGTATTACACATGTGGCTTGCTATTACGGGATTTGCTTTATTTAATGATATTTTATTTAATGATATTTTGCTAGGGCACAGTATGCATCCTGAATGCAGTTGACCTGGCTTAGTTCCCCTCATTGGCTTTGGGGCTGCGAGACAAATTCCTCTCTGCAATGAAAAAATCTATACAAATTTGCCTAGGGAAGGCACAGACAAACTCTACTCAACAAACAGCCCAGTTAGACTTTTTGGATGACAATAACCACATGAGGGTGGATTGTAATTCAAAAACAGCATAAATTATATGTTATTCTATTTCAAGTACAAACAGAATCTTATTTGCATTTATACAGTAGTGGGTTATTTCTTAGTAGTTGGGCAAAATGCATAAATGGAGCATTAACTACAATGCAATTTTATAGTATGTCAAATAGGTATTACACCACTGTAACCATAAAATAAATAACATCTTACATAAATGTATATATTAGCACAATTATATAATATCTATAAAAGCATATTTATATAAACAAGATTGTCAGCATCCTTGTAATATGCTATAATGTACTCACCCTGCTTGGATTCTTTTTCTTCCCTGCAGATGGACTGTGCCTCCTTTGATTTGTTTTTATACTGGGAGGTTGGGTGATGTTGACGACGTGATTCACGGGATGAGAATGGCCGTGGCTTTGGACTTTTCCAGAAACTGTTATTGTCAACGGCAGAGGCTCCGTCTGACCAGAAGTGGGCAACATTGCACTATCTCCCTCATTTCATTGTGCTTGTGGAGGCACAGCCTGAATATGGGGTTTACGGGAAAAAAATTCTCTCTAGAATTTACCGGCAAAGACTGTATGTGGATAATTCATTACTGTCGGACAGTTCCAACATTTAACAGTGGTGAATCACCTTAATGTGACCTGCTGCATAACATCTGCTTCAGCTATGCAGAGAATAATTCAGTGTATCACGTAAAACTAGTTCATAACAGTGCTGAAACTAAGTAAACAAGTGTGCAGGTTATACAAGCTCAAGTTTAACCTCGCAAATCCTTAACCTAATTTTGTGTTCCCGCTAAAAATGACTGGACTTTTAAACATTTCTTGCTATTTAATCCCCAAATCTTGTATTCAATCTAGTTTTTTATTTTGTTTTGTAACTGATCGATCATTTTCTGAAAAAGCACTCTTTGTGGATAATTTAGGCAATGAAAAACCTTAAAAAAAAAAAAAAAGCTAAAGTCAGTACATTTTAGAATTTTTCAACATTTACAGGAAAAAGAAAGCACACTTGACTTGGTCTTTTGTATGACCCATTTGACCCCATATAGTCAACCAGGTGGCTCCAGTTATGTGCCATTTGTTTTGTACTTAATATTCACATTGGACAGAAAAGGCAAAAATGTCAGTGAAAAGTGCAAGACCTTCATGAAAGACTTATACTGAGACTTATAATGCTCGCAGTCATAACACACATAACCATGTTATTATGTGAGGGGTTATTATGTATGCTTTTGACCAAAACACATAATTACTTATTGTTTATTACACATTAGGACACCAAACCACTCCTGTAGTGGATGGAAATGGCTTTTTATTCACGTCATAGCTTGTCAGGTAGCTTTCGTCTCCAAGTCAAGAGTTGTTTTAGTTTTTTTTTTTTTTTATGAGATGTTCTGAAGACGGAGGAACCTAAATGTCAGGAAAGGATATAGCTCATAACATTCTGACATTTAGGCAAATGTGACTCAAAGCCTGTTTATAAGATGTTTGGCATACTGCATGGTGTAGGAGCATGTCTAAAGTCACATTTTCCCCTGCAGGACATGTGGGCAAACAAATAACACATCCAGACAAACAGCTGCACAGTGGAGCCACACCCCTTTCCAATGTCATGCATCTGTAAAATGTTGTCAAGTCATCCTACTCATTAAATCAAAAAACAGTATAAACTCTTAAAAAAAAAAAAAAAATAAATAATTAGTTGTTTTCCAAAGCAAGGATCACTATTATTATTGCTTATACTGATTTGAACAAACCTGCAACCATACAGTAACTAAGTATTAATCAGAAATTCATCCTACAAAAGTAATAAAGCTAAACAATCTAAATTAAGATTTTCACCTGGCCAACAATATGGAAGGAGGAAACTATATCTAGAGACTATAAAGAGTGATATATTTTGATGTAAGACAGCCTGCCAACACACTGGCAACCAACCTCACCCTACCATCACATTGGTGACTTTTTACACTCACATATTCAAATTCAAATTAATGACAAAGTATTTTGGAAAAAAATAACCTTAAATTTCAAGAGTGTTGGACATGGACTTAATCTTGAATATCTTGTGGCTTTAATTATGTTTTCTTACTGGCAATAGAACAGGTATTTTTTTGTTTACATCCAGCAAATATGACCTGATTACCTCCGACAACCTCCTCAACCCCGTCTTCTAAAATCTCACCTCATAAAACAATGTCGGTAAGTGGTCCAGTCCTCTGTCAATATCTCTCGCAGCGTGCTGTACAGTATTAAATGTTCCACCCTGTTTCTTGGCGTTTTAAATGCGATTACACGAGTTTCAAATCTACAAGCACGTTACCTTTGCCAGAAAATTGTTTTGTTCTCCTACCATTGGTTCAATGAATGTTCTTCTCTCTTTTTACTTCTTAGCCTACTTTTTATTAATGTAATGTTTATATATATATATATATATATATATACACACACACACAGGGGTGTGCACACAATTTTTTCAACCTGGTTCTCATAAGAGAACATGGAGATTTGGTTTGGTCCTCACACTGCATAAAAAATGTATTAATAATAGTTATAATATTATTGCACTTTATTTATTTATTAATTCTTTATTTCAGACCCATGGGTCCATATAAATAACTTACAACATCCATTGACAAAAACAACATACATAATTTAAAAAACATACAAGCTTTCTCTCCAATGCTTCCAGAAACAGGAAAAATACCTTGTTTCACTCAACACAATATTATTTAAGTCTCTTATGATACTATTTTTTGAAACATTCATCCGACATATGAAACTGTACATATACTTCCTTAAGACAGCATTCAACATGGGTATATTATTAGCCACAAACATTTGACTTGCACTTGACCACCTTGGGACCTTAAGTAAAATTCTAAGAGCATCATTATATGCTACCTGTAACTTTCTCATCTTTGCTTTAGAATATTTACACCACAGGTGGGCTGTATAGAAAGAAGTACAGTATGCTCTGAATAGAGTTATTTTCACATCGTCTGAACACATAGAAAACTTACGAGCCAGCATATTGGCTTGCCCATACAATTTACAGCACTGGCGCTGCACATCATCATCATCGTTTAGATCATCTTTAATGATGTGGCCTAGGTACTTTACTTTAGTTACTACATTTAAAACGTTATCATCTAGATATAAAGAAGGAAAGTTAATCTTTTGGTCCTCTTGGGTTTTAACAATCATGATTACACTCTTTTTAATATTAAATTTTATGTCATGCTGCTTACCATAATTTGAGCAAATTCGAAGCAATTGTTGTAGGCCTACACTATACGGAGACAAAATGACAACATCATCCGCATACATCAAATGATTAAAAATACTATCACCTATCAGACATCCAGTCTTACAGTCATTTAGCTCCACAGAAAGACCATCCATGTAGAGATTAAAAAGAAGGGGTGACAATAGCCCACCCTGCCGAACCCCATTTGTCATAAAGAACGGTTCCGAAACGGAATTACCCCATTGTACTTTTAAGGTTTGATGTATATACCAAAAGAGTAAAATTCTTATAATATAAGGGGGAACTCCTCTTTCTTGTAATTTTAAAAAAAGCTTAGAATGATTTATTCGATCAAACGCCTTGGAAGCGTCTAAAAAACACATAAAAACAGTGGAATTATGAGTATTATACTTACTAACTACTTCTTTTAATGAATATATGCATAGATCAGTGCCAAGCTTACTTTTAAAACCAAATTGGTTATCCGTAGTTATTAAATATTCTTTAATCCTATCCATGAGAATTTGCTCAAATATTTTAGAAAGCACACTTGCCAATGCAATTGGCCTGTAGTTTTTTGTCGCAGTTATTTTACCAGTTTTATCCTTAATAACAGGCAATAGTAATACTGTTGTCATGGAATCAGGTAACACAGCATGAGATAAAAAACCTGAAAAACACAAAGCAAGTAATACAGTAACCCTTGAACTAGCGTGTTTCAAATGTTCAGCAGTTATTCGATCAGGACCGCATATTTAATTTAGGTTATTTAGTTTTTTTAAATAAAATAATAGTAAATAAACTAAATAATAGTGTGTGATAATATTATTAATAATACAAGGCAGTCCTAGTATTAAATACAAATACATTTATTTTATAGTAAACTAAAAATAAAATTTTTATAATAATAATAATATTTACTACTACTTTCTTTGTTCACCTCTGTAAGAAGAATCGCTTTATGTATTCCCCAGTTTTAAGTCGCTTGGATAAAAGTGTCTAAAAATAAATAAATAAAAGCGTTTTCATCATATTCAAACTTAAAATCAGCAGACTTTTATTTTGGCAGGTTGCCGGCAAGTAAGTATACGCGCTTCCGGAATTAGCGCTGCTTATTAAAGAGCGTCATTGGACGAATGTCACAGTTTTGCGTTGTGCTTTGAAAACGGCATGGCATAGCCTAGATTTATGCTTTCAGGTTGAAAATAAAACTTATATAGTACAGTTTGTGATCTAAAATGGTAATTGTTTATTAACAGCTGTCAACCATGTCGGTACGCAAATGCGCTGTCAGAACATATTTATATAACGCATTTTTTATTTTGGTCGCGCATGCGGACCTGCGGACCACTTATGTGCACCCCTGTATATATATATCTTTCTTTGAGTAACTTTAGTTTTGTTCTCTAGGTGGCAGTGACTCCTATGAAAGGCAGAGACTGAAAGCAATCAGAAAGGCTTAAGTTATAACAGTATTTTCATAAATATGCATAACAGCCTGTTGAAGAGACTTTAGGAAAAACATATATTTGTTTGTTTTGTTTTCTTCCAGAACAGCTTTTGCAAAATTTGGTTTGCATATTCTGAAGTGTCATCACACACTTTTAATTCTAAGATGCAGTGCGCTGGGTACCTATTTAATAAAGTAATCGGAATCAGTTTTAAAGCATATCAAGTGCCAGATGGTTTTCGTGCTAGTCTATTAAACACTACTCTATTTGCTGGAATTATTTACAGTTTTGGCAAGCAGATGAAAGTTGGTGGTCTTGGAGTAATTTGAAGCATGCTAACACCGCATATGGAGGTAGGCTACACTGCATGGTTCAGTTAACAACAGATCATCTGCTAAGCCTCTCATTAACCTCAAGATACTTTTTTAATGCAACAAAATTATTTTTGTTATATTATTTTACACTAGTAAAATCTGATAAACCTTAACCATTAAAATACAATTTCATACTAGCTGTCGGCACATATCTCTTTCCTCAGTAAACACATAATCAATCTCAGTCTGTTTATTTATTAGAAGCACATTTGCTTCCACATCTGCACACATATTAACAACAGAGCTAAAATAGTGAACTATGAACACCTGCCAAGTGAGAGCTTGAACACAAGTTTAATGAGAAACAGTATAACCTTCAATTCTAATTCAATTCAGTTCAGTTCTAACTTTATTTATAGATGAGCTTTTGTGATAACAGTGGGTTAGGAAGTGTTTAACAGACTGAAAAATCGAAAAATTTAATGTAATATACAAATACTATGGTATTGTCATTATTTTTCAGGCACCGTGATGTTGCATGATGTTTTTGGAAATGTCCCATGGTATTACAGTGGTATACTTTAAATACCATGGTATTTTTTAATGTGTTTATAATTATTTAGTGCTCTTCCTGTCAAACAGCCCTTTCACTTTGTTTCTCTTTTTTCACTTTATCGACTTGTTTTGTTCTCTTAGGTGATCATGGAAAAACAATAACATCATTATGGGAGAACTGTTCTTGAGGTGGAGCAGAAGTAAGCTTGTTTTTGTTATTAACACATGAGAATCAACAGACACATTATATCATCTTCTTTTCCCCAAAATCCATCTCCATGAATGGATGCAAAATGTCTACAAGGGACACAGGATTCCCAGAATTTCCGTCCTAAATAGACCTTTCTCACTTGATAACATGGAAACTGTGTAAAAAGCACCAGTTATTAGTTTTTCATCTAAGTTTTGTTACGGTATATTTTTGTCAATATGCTTCCTCAGTGGTTCAGATACTTTTTACTGCTCATCACTGTATTTGGGTCACTGCTAAAGAAGGTGAATTATGCTTGGAATACTGCTGGCATTGTTTACATGCGCGATCAGCTGATTGCGCTGAGTCAATCAGCTCTTGAGGTCGGGGAAAAGCCTAACATACCGGTGGAAGTAAGGAGGAGATGGCAAATCTGTAGAGCGTGCATGAAGTGGAGGATGAAAAGGAGAAGATTTAAATCTTGTATACCCGCAGTCATTACAGGAAAGGTTAGATCCCTGGTGAATAATATAGACAAATTGGAGGTGGCAGTCAGGACACGGAGAGAGTACAGAGAGTGCAGTAAAATGTGTTTCACAGAAACGTCGCTTCATGAACTGATACCGGACTAACTAGCCCTGGCTTCCATATGGTTTGAGCTGATAGAGATTTAATTGTGAGCGGCACGAGGGAATGAGGGGGGCTCACAAACAATAAACCTTGGGTTAGTAGTGATCTGAAAAAGATAGGTCAAAAGATAGAGTTCAATTAAAGTGCAGGAGAATTAAAACACATAATTAAGGAGAGGAAACAAGTTTACAGAAGGAAACTAGAGGATAGTCTGGATAACAACAATACTAGAGATGTGTGGAGTGGGATAAGAAAGATGTGGAGGTATAGTGGAGGGTAATGTACAACAAGCAAATGAGTTTAACCAGTGAGTTTGTTTGTGTACATTCCATCCCACCTATGTCACCTCCTTTTCACACTATATATCACCGCCGATAACGTGAGACAAGAGCTGGAAAGGTTAAATTAGAGTAAGTCTTCTGGACTGGATGGAATTAGTCCTCGTGTGCTGAAGGCAAGTGCTAGCCAGCTGTGTGGAGTACTTCAGCATCTCTTTAACTTGAGTTTGCATCTTCAGAGAGTTCCATTGCTATGGAAAACATCTTGTCTATTTCCAGTGCCTAAGAATAGAAATCATGACTACAGACCCATTGCACTAACCTCTCATTTAAAGAAGGTTATTTAGATACTCTTTCATGTACAACTTAGACCACAAGTGTATCCATTACTTGACCCTCTGCAGCTTGTTTATCAGCTCTGGGTGGGTGATGAAGATCATAACCAAATGTTATGTGATTGGCTTACGGATAACCAATGATTTTAAACCTAAGACAGCCCCCCCCCCCACGAGAAAGTAAACGATTGTCAATTATGTGCTTCCAGACTCTGTCTACAAAGCAAAGCGAAGTAGCAGAGTTTGGTATTACCAGGCTTCCAACACCACAGTCTGCATGTTGTTCTTTGATTTTTCCAGTGCATTTAATACCATCCAGCCAAGACTTTTGAAGGCAAAACTGGAAGATATACAGGTGGATGCTTCCTTAGTCAATTGGATCCATGATTATCTGAGTTTGCTGCTTAAGATGTTGTGGTGTTCATTCACATTGTTTCTAGATTATTGTGTGAGCAGATGCATTTTAAATAATTGCTAAAAGTTTCATTGGCGTTGGCATTGTGTTTTTGTTGGCAATGTTACCTCCAAAGAAACACGTGCAGCATCATCGTTTTGCATCAAAATGGCCACGCATGCAAAGGAAATTGCTACAAAGAATATTGCACCTTTAAGAACCATTTACCAGATCATCAAGAAATTCAGCATCACGTTAGTTCAGGCAGGCCACATTAGTCATGCTTGCATCAGCCGACAGTCACCTGTTCCCGATGTGTACCAATCCAATGTTGACACCTATCACACGCGGTCTATTTAAATTCCCATTCTTCAGCGTCTCTTCCATTGCATCGCTGCTTGCAAATAACTCCCTCCTCCAACCCCACCAACTGAACCTGTAATCCGATCTAACTTTGTTCTTTCTTTACAGTCACTTCATTGGAACCAGTCCCTTTCACGTTTCGTTTACAACTCATGTAATTGTGAGTTGTAATTGAGTATGCATACAATGATTCTGTTCTGTACCCCAGGGGGGTTTGTCTTGCTGCATTTCCCACTCTGTCCAAGCATGGCTGCATGGACCGTTGTGTGGAGTTGTGCCCAGAACATAACCATACCGCCAACACTAACTGTATATATATATTTGATGGAAGTGGTCCTGATTAAACTTCAAGGAGAGAAGTTTGACTGCAATGAATAAGCCTTCAGGACATTCCTGTGTCCAGCAAGCAGCAGGACTGCTACAGAATCGTGTCATCAGCAGTGCAGAGCTTGCTCAGGGCAGCAGGTTGGTGTGAGAGCATCTGCACTCACAGTGAGGCCTAGACTTTTGGACAACTGCTTGGTGTCAAGAAGGGCAGCAATGAAGCTACTTCTCTCCAAGAAAAACCTCAAGAACAACCTGAAATTCTGCAGGAACTACAAGGATTGGTCAGCAGAAGACTGGTGTAAAGTTATTTTCTCTGATCAAGCTCCCTTCTGACTGGTTGGGACATCTGGAAAATTGATTGTTCAGAGAAGAAAAGGTGAACGCTTCTGTGAGTCCTCTGTTGTGCCAACAATGAAGCATCCTGAGGCCATCCATGTTCGGGGTTGTTTTCCAACCAAGGAAGTGGGCTCTCCATATATTCTGCCCAAAAACACTGCCGTGAATAAAGAATGGTATCAAAACATTTTGCAAGATCGATTTCTTCCAACGATCCATAAGCAATTTCATGATTCGTCCATTTTCCAGCATTAAGATCATTACATTGAAGTTTTGGATCCGTAGCCAGGCAACTTCCCGGATCTCAATCCCATAGAGAATCTGTGGTCAGTCCTCAAAAGGCAAGTGGACATGCAGAAGCCCACAAATTGTGATCAACTCTGAGAACTATTAAGGCAAGAAAGGGGTCGCCATCAGTCAGGATTTTGCCCAGAAGATTATATCCAGCATGCCAAAGCGAACTGCAGAAGTTGTGAAGAACAAGGGTCAACATTGTAAACACTGACTCATTATATTTTTTTTGCCAATAAAAGCCTTTAAACAGATGATGTGTTTATCAATGTTTTTCAGTATACCATAGAACATGTGGAAAAATTATCTACAAATACTAAAGCAGCACACATTGCAAAACACAAAATTTATGTTGCTGCCAAAACTTTTGGCCATGACTGTACATGATTAGTAGTTTTAGATGGTTTTAATTAATCAGTCATTCATGAATCCTGCATGCTTAATCAGAAACAGAAGACTTCAAAGATATGTGTGTGTTGCGTGTCTCATGTGGAAAGAGTATGGGGAAGAAGAGGTAAAAGTGACTGAGTGGATTCAAAGGCACACCATTGATTCCAAGAGAGAATTGCATTCTATACAAAAACTGGTTGTTGTTTTCAAATAAATTATTGCAGATTGTAAACAACAAACATATGGACTTAATAGTTCACCCCAAAATGTAAAATTCTGTCATTTACTCACCCTCATTTGCTGGATGACTTACTTTCTTTTGTTTATGTTACATGTTTATAACATAAAGCATATAGTTACCACAACCATCAATATCCAATAAAGCACAATAAAAGTGGCCTATATATTGTGTGCTATATTCCAAATCTGTGTAAATCATTCAATAGCTTTGCACAAGAAAAATAATGAAGTTATTAATTACTGAAAGCCTCTTAATTCATATTATGCTTCAACATATTCAAACCTTACAAGACACTTGAAAATCAGTTAAGCAGCATTGATGTCAAACCTGGCTCCATGCACCAAAATTGGCATTTAGATGACTTACATGATACTTTTATTAAACTATATTATATTTCTATGGTAAAAAATCTCCTTTGATGTTATGTGGAAGAATTAAAGTCATACAGATTTGCGACAACATGGTGAGTAAATAATGACAATTATTATAAACAGGGTGGTTTTTAACCAGGGAACCTCAGCTAACTTAAAAGAGGGACACAGAAGACTTTAAGGTATTTAATAAATTATGAGTAAGATATTAAAATAATCTACCTCTGATCTAAATTAAAATGAAGAACATGCAGTTCTACTTCTAGAATTAAAAAATAAATAATAGTTAATTTATTTAATATAATGAGCATGCATATGCACACCATCCGAGGTGCCGGTCAGAAGAAATCTAAATAGCATAAAGAGGCTTAAGACCGCACACTCACTTGCAGGTGATTCTTTATTTACCTTTTATTTATTTATGTAAATAAAGAATCACCTGCTAGTGTGCATGCCTCTTTATGCTAATTTATTTAATATATCAATACTCCTAGTTTGAAATAATTACAGCAGAAATACCAAAAATATCTTAGCCTGTATCACTTGACTTGATTTCAAACTGAATGCTGATGTTGTTAAATAGAACAAAATAGTGTTTTAGAAAAATGCACTGACTTTAATTGAAAAAGTATGAAGCTGCACTTTGCATTTTCAAAAGCACTAGCACAATAATTTGTCTCTCTCCTAACAACAACAAACTGACTGTTGAGGAACACCATGTCCCTTTTTGTTCCATATGGCAAACACAATGTGTAAATCTCCAACAACAGAGGCCACAGAAGATAAAGGTGCCTGTTGCTCCAATACCAGACATTTGTTAGCAATTAGGCGGGTGCTCGGGACTGACTCACTGAAGCACATGCACCGTGTCCCACCTCCTCCTTTTCTCCTCCTTCTCCCTTCATCCATTCCACCCCTTTCCCACATAGAAACACTCTCTCCCTCTCTCCAGCATGTTTCCCAAAGCTGCACATGTTTATGGTCCAAGGTATTACTTTCCTCTGGTTCTATAGCGCAGAGTCAGCATATTATAGAAGGGTTTTCCTGACACACCAGCCGGACCCAGAGGGGTTTTCAACATTGGATAATTCTGCAGATTTGGTGCCTTACTTCTTGTTAACAAACCAGTATGGTTCTTGATTGATGCTCAGGATTCTGATGAGTCAGTGAAATACATCCCAATTTGAAAAAAATCTAACAGGTGAAATATATTCAGTCTCAAATCTCTGCTCTCATATTTACAAAACATCTTGACATCCTGGTTGATTTTACAGAATCAACATGAAAGGTAAGCAAGTTTATTTTTTATCGATTTCTACTGACTAATGTGTTACAGTTTTTTTGTTTATGTGAGAAAACCTTTGCAAACATGAGTGTGCTGGCAGCACATATTCAAGACCACAACTTGGAAGTCTAAAGTAAGCAGGGAGCTGTTGATGTTGGATGCAAGTTTGTCGTTCTGTTGCTATGAAAGCAGAATACATCATGCCTTCATCACTCTCAGCTTGACACTATTTGCTGTTTAATTTTTAGTTAAACACTTAGATAAACCACACTATTGGGGCAGCACTTGGTTTTAGTCAACATTGAATAATTTGCATTTTCAGAAAATCCAAGTGAGTTCTTGAAGGGAAATGGAACATATGGATCTGCATCCTTTGCTAGGATCTTTAATTTATAGGAAACATATCCAAAATGAAGGTCAATTTTTACACTCTTTTAATGCATAATCCAGAAACTCATGAAAGAGCATGACTCCCCCTGAGGGATGTGTGGGGAGTTCTATGTTCTTGGTGTGGGCAGCAGGTGTGAAGGCAGTGCTAACCACACATAAACATACGTTCTTTCAGCTGTTTTCCCAGGATCTGACCTATGCATCTACTTGTAATGGGCAAATAGGCTATTTTTAATTTGTATTACATCTAACTGAAGTGTATCAGATATAATGAAACACACTTGCTCTTCATCTTTAATGGTCAAAGAAAAAAACAAAACTATATTGTTAGTCTAATGGGGTTGCTATAGTTTGGCTTCAGAAAACAAGCTGTAAAACATCAAAGAATGTGTACTTTCATGCAATAAAGTCAACCCATGTGTGACTGTAAACATGTCGATATCTAAAGATGGGAGTAGAGGGGTGAGATTCACCTCCAGTTTGCAACCCTTTTGTTTTCATGAACTATAATATACAGTATGAATGTTTTCAATTACTCTCCATTGAACTCTATGGTTGAACTCTTGGGAAGAACTACTCATACTTTTTAAAATGCGTGTAAAGCAGTTATACATCAACCAGAACTGTAGAGACACTTGTCTTTATTAGTTGTGGTTGGGTTTCTGTGGTTTGGAAAGACCCTGCCCTCTGCCTCTGCTACCCATATCTAGTTTCAAGGGTTTCTGTCAGATGTTTTATACCCACGGCATTCATCTGGTCACGTAATACCCGTATTACTGGATGTTTCCTGTTTTGGTGCTTTTCAGTAAAGGGTATCCATTTAAAGGCACTGGGCAACCTCCTGAACCCACAGTTTAGAAATCATGCACACCACGCCAATTCGTTCTTTAGGACATCAAAGCCCCAGAAGTTACCCAAGAACACCTCACTCAAGTAGCTTTCCATTGCTCGATTTGAAGGATTAGGAGACACCTCTGAAATCTTTGGCCTGTGTAGAAGGTGCTGAAGAGATTAACCACAAACTTTTGACATTGCAAAGTTCTGAAAGGAGATATCATCTTAAGCATTTTTCTCCAAGGAGTTCTCAACTATTGCATTGTATTAAACATTTGTCTTCTTCGCTGTATTTCTGGAAAAGAGGATGAGCTGATGGATGCCTCATATGTTGACAACCAAATCTTGGTGGTTTAAGTGCATCTTGGTGACAAGACTTTGTACTAGCCCCTAAAAATATATAAAATTCTCTGATCTGTACTGACGTGCTACCATTGTGAGTCATGTGGTTTTAGTTATTCTGACAGTGTTTCGAAGACCTAGCATTAAATTTTAGCCTTTAATGTCTGGGGAGGGCACAGATGTAGTTTGCATAGCTGGTTGCTAAGATACTGTACAACACCTGCCCAAGTGGACTGATTTACTTAATTATGTACACCTGAGACAACTGATGACATCCCTCTAATGCTACCTTAATTGTGTCCATGGTCAAGTATTGCTGTTGATTTAGAGAGAATGCAGCAGACATGGTCAGTTTTTGACCTTTAAGTATCATTTATTGTATTATATTGTTGCAACTTGTAAACTTAAGACTCCCTGCTTGTTTAAACCTTACATCATGCAACTTAATTTTGAAAGCACACAGATTGTGAGTGCCCACCCTTTATAAACATTGGCATATTCGTCTTATGCACTTAGACTTCTGACCAAATTTAGAAACTTTCCATTTCCTCCAGATCCTTGAATGACCTGGCAAGCTAATTAAATATCCTGCCTCTTTCATTAACTTTCATACTTTATAAGTTTACTTCTGTTGACTCAGCTATAGTGCTTTTTGAAGGTTCTTGGCTTCCTTGTAAGCAATGTTTTCGAAGGGAATGCAGACATCCAGACCAGACTGAAGGGTCCCCTCCTTTTCCTCTGTACTGTTGGCAACACTTACACTACCACAAGACCCAAGGTTGTGTCTGCTCCGAGCCACCTGTGTAGCCAGAACTGGTGGGGAAATGTAAAGTCTCTCAACTTTCTCCCTCAACAAGCTTTTGCCCCTTCTAGCACTCTGGTTCTGGTAGACCTGACCTCAGCGGCTTGAGTAGTATGTATAAACAGTTTCACATGAGCTTAGCAGGTCTGGCACGCAAAGCGCGGCTCCAAGACGTGCTCAGGGTTTGAAAAATACAGACCCAAGATTTAAAACAAACAGAAAACGAAGCAGGTGCAAATTCCCTGAGGCTTTGGTGTTGAAGGATGTTATTGTAAAAGTGCTTTCTGAGTAGTATTGTCCGTTAAAGAGAAAACAGGTTGATGCTTAACAGTATTGGCAGTGATAACTGGCATAACTCCAGTAACAACTCTTTAACTTTAGTACCAACCCAGTGCCTTGCAGCTGCAGGGTGTAGAGATGTTGAGTCACCATTCCTTGTCGTAGCTTGAACCTTAACACTTGTCCTTTCTTTTCAGCCAGGAACACAGTGAAACATTTTCAAATTTCTGCACAGAGTTCAAGCCCAGTTTTCAAAGCAAACCTTGGCTAACCTATAGTAAGAAAATGACTCTCCAAAACATGGTGGATTGCAGGCTTCTGTAAAGATGCCCTCACATGTTTATGCTTTTTGTTGTTTATTCCTTCTTCCCATGAAACAGTACGCATTATGGGACATGGATGGTCTTGGAGACCACATAAAATGACATTGAAATACCTTTGTTTCTTGTTGATAAAGCTTTCTTAGATGTTCTGAGGGTGTATATAGTCCCATTTCTTTCCTCACTTGAAGCACCTCATACATTTTGGTTGCACTTCAGCAGGTGGTAATCAGCTGTTTAGTTTACTGACTGTCATGGGTGGCTGCAATAAGAAAAAAAAACAGCTAACCCTCTGCCGATAATGCTTTTCCAGATGTTCTAACATTCATTCCCTATTCTATTTATAGCTGTGTCCTGCACCACACACCATTTTATTTTTGTGGCTCATGGCCAGAACAGCTGTGGTTTTTCCCACCCATTAAAAACAAACTCAACATGGGCTTCTTAACTCAAAAGGGCCATAGTAAGGGCCCTTTTTTCGCATATGTTAAGAGCATCTCTGACATACAAACTATTCCCAGGCTATTTTATTCTGCCCAGGAGGAATAAATCCTCCAAATGATCCAATCAATTTGAGTACTTCCCTTACCAATTTTGTGTAATTGAGCTCATATAAGGTTCTTTCCAGCAGTGACCTCATCTAGTACAAATTGGTCCAAGTTGACTGGTTTTTGTCTTAAGGCTGAGTGCTAGCAAGCAGGCCTTACAGAATTTCAACTCTTTTGATTTATGTTTCTGGTGATAAAGCGAGAGTGTGTGTGTGTTATTCCCAGAATAAGTTTATGTTTCAATCTATTGACCTTAATTTGCAAACACATTGATCAACACTGCTGCTTTTTTCCTCTTTTGCAGATAGCTACAGTGGTTACGAGAACCAGCTTTTTAACGGTATGTGGAATCTTTTTCTTTGTTCAGTTTCATTTGAGCCCTCTTATAGACTTATAAGACCAAATATGTGTGTAATTCTTGCTGTGGATTTCATTGTTCTCTTATAATCTGTAATTAAAGTCTGAGACCTGACATGTTGAAATTATGATGGTAATGTTTTTGTTCTGTGCAGGAGGTAGATGATGAGTCTCAAGGGAAACTGTGTTTGATTATTAGCCAATACAATGAACAATGATTTAATAGAATTATGATTACTTTCAAGTACGATGTTATAAATTGTAAAGCCTTGACTTATTTGTGTTTTGTGCAATTTTTCTTTGTAGAGGAGGACTTAACTGGAGAAGAAGAGGAAATTCCTCCCTTGAGAGGTTAGAAAAAATCATCTTTCTTAAAGATTATTTCTGTCCTTATTAATGAGGCATGACAAAGTACAACAGATGGAATTTGTAAAAGAGAGTTAGACAGTAAGCTGTTTTTATAAATATCTGTCTAAATGTAAAATTTTTGCCTGAAATTTATTTTGCCATGGTCTGATGTCTAAAGATGTCTAAAGTGTACATGAGTCAACATTTATCCATCATTTGGAGAGTGA
Source organism: Carassius carassius (assembly GCF_963082965.1). Taxonomy (NCBI): domain Eukaryota; kingdom Metazoa; phylum Chordata; class Actinopteri; order Cypriniformes; family Cyprinidae; genus Carassius; species Carassius carassius. The sequence goes on along the minus strand of NC_081781.1, from coordinate 6,681,279 downwards.
TTATTGACTATTGATTAATGTTTCTTGACAGCATTTAGAAAAGTTTCATTTAGAGAATATGCAAGCTCAGTTTTTTAGTTTTAGTCATGTCGAATTGGAATATATTCTCTTTATTTTTTTCCCAAGTGCAGTTGTGTATTTAGTTGATAATAGTAGATTTAACGTTGATTTTGGGGTGAAATTTTTAAAAATAATTTACATACCAGTTAGGATATAATGGTTAGTTTATAATAAAATTCACATCTTTATGAGATTGTCTTTTTGTGTCCACAGGAAGAGCAAGAGGAGGATGTATGAAATGTCAGCAGACACATTCTCTTCAGCTAGCTGTCAAAATGCTCTATGGTTTTTTAGCTTTGCTCATCATTGCAGTTGCCGTGTTGGCATCCCTTGGTAAGTTTTCAAGGTACAACCATGTTTGCAACAGGTTTTGTTGTTGTTTGTTTGTTTTCCTCATTCTTTAAACTGACGCCAAAGTAAACAAAGAAAGTTAAATGGTAGTAAAATACTTTTTCATGAATCAGCTATCAGCATTTTCACATGAGAAGACACACTGCTGGGGGGAGTCAGTTATGGGCCAGAGAATGGAATGTGGGACACCCCAATTCTCATCCTTCATACATATGGTTACAACATGCAATGTGGGCTTTAATTTAGCTCAAAGTCAACAATTTCCAGATTTAATATTTAGAAGTTAACCAAAACCTTGCCCACACAATAAATCTCACATCATGTGTGAAGTAAGATGCCAAATCTGAATCCTTTGCCCCACTAACAAGCATGAAAGCACAATGAAAGGCAATAGTGAAAGAGCTACGAATCAAACCTACAATATATTTCACCATACACAAGTGTACAACAACAAACCCAAGTTCTAAATGCAATGGGGCTTCAACAAGAACTTCATGACTTCACTGTCATGCTTGCCAGTTCTAATACTACCATGTCAACCCACAACTAGCTAATCTGTGGCAAAACAAATCAATAAGAATGTTGTTTGGTTTGATGAAAAATATATGATGATGATGATTTATTTTAAAGAAAAACAAGTCTAGATATTTCAGAATGATGCCACATACACATCAGTTTCATATTGCTGTAACTCTTCCAACATGTATAACAAGTCTGTGTGTAATATGCATACTACTGCTATGTTAAGGAATTTGATGTAATAAGTTTGCACAAGGCAAATAGATCAAGTGACACGTATCCTGTTTAGTGATAAAAAAATAAGCAATCTCCTTTTATCACCTTTTTAAAATACAGCATGTTACATGCCTTCATAGAGATGGGACATAAATTGCAATCGCAAGTGAGGTTCCATTATACTTTAGGAGTCCCCATAATGCAAGATTAAGTCTTGGTGTGTGAAGACGGGTTCTTAAAAGAATTCCAAACATTTTTATTCTCAGAGGAAACAGAGATGACTTTTTGCTATTTCAAAAATATTATGCAATTTCACATTTTTGATTGGAATAAAAAATTGGTATCAAATGTGTATTTATTTATTTTTCTTGCTTATTTCACATCACCTAAATGTTTAAAATAATGGTTTTTAATATTATAAAATTTCAATTTTTATCAGTTTTCAGAAGAGTTGATACCTTATCTGAAGAGGAGACATTTTACCGCAAACGGATTTCAAAGGTCCAAGAAAGCCTAAAAGGTAAGAATTCTTATTTTTGAACTGACTGTTATTTTTATATTTTCAGTTTTAATTTTAATTTTAGTATTTTATTTCTGTATAGCTTTAATTGATTTTATTACAGTTTATTGTAGTACTTACACTTATTCCAGTAAGCTGACAAGGCAACAATTAACTTTTAAAGTTTTATCTAATATTTTTCTAAGCTTTGTTCCAATTACCAAAAACTATTTTGATAGTTTTAGTTAACGATAAACACAAAGATCTACAACAGGAAAATGAAAATGTAAGAAGAAAAATGTTCTCACACAGTTTAAAATAGGCCTGCTAGATTTATCTAAATTGTTTGTTTAATCTCTCCGTTCACTTCCTGTGGTCGGTGAAATCCTCAGAGAGTAAAACCTTATGAGGAATCATTTATTACCGAAATAATGGCCTAAAAAACAGCTGTGCAGACAGAGTGCTCAGTCTGTTAAAACAAAACTGCATTTTCATGCAATTTACAGTGTATTTTGTGTCAGCGGTACAAGAGATTGACGATTTGGTAATTGTATTGCAGATATCAGCGCTGTAAACAACTATTCCAACTGCTTAGATGCTGCTCAATACCAAGAGGACATTGCCAGACTGAAGAAAGAGTATGAGGAGATCCAGAAGAAAGTACTCAGTCAAGAGCAGCAGTTGGAAAAGGTAACTCAATCTCAGCAAAGTCTTACGCAATCCAGCAACAGAATGACTAGAGACCTCCAGTCCTTTGGAATTATCATCAAGCGGATAAACCAGTCTCTGGGCCAGTACCTGGATCAGGTAACTGGCTGGCAGGTTGTCATCAATGAAACAGATCAAGGCATAAAAACCCTTTCTGAGGATCAAAATGATTTGAAGGCCACAATGCAACAAGTCAACACTACTGTCGCCCTTAGTGCATTGTGGATAGGTGCTCTCCAGAGGAAGGCAGAAGAGGAGACCTTGGTGCTTCAAAAAATTACAGCAGACTGGCAGAACTACAGCAGAGTTTTAAGTGGCCTAAAGTCCAATGCCAGCATTACCATGCAGACCGTGAGGGCTGTTCAGAATGGTGTCTCTGCCACTCATCAGCGTATCAGCATGAGTTCAGAGATGGTGCATGACCTCACTCTGCAAGTCATGAACCTTCAGATGCAACTAGACAATGTCTCGTCTTACATTGATGAACATGAGGAGAACATGCATGACCACCAGTACCATGCCAAGTACTATGAGAACCGGACCGGGGACCGATTTGTGACTTTGGATGCAAGAATGAAGTCCACTGAAATGGAGATCGACACGCTGTCTTCCAGCTTCAAAGCAACCGTTAGCCATGTTCGGAGCATGTACCAATACATCAACCAAGAGAGTTCCTCTTGCCAGTCCAGGCTAAATAGTCACACAGAAGATTTGCAGAACCTGAACAACACAGTCTTGCTTCTCCTTCACCTCGCTGACACTCTGAGAATGCAGTACATGATGCTGAATGTACGCCTCGATGCTGATGTGAGAAACCTATCAATGGTGGTTGAGGAGATGAAGCTGGTAGACACCAGTCATGAAAAGCTGATCCAGAACTTCACTATTCTGAAAGGTTAGTCTACCTTTAGTGCAAAGATTCTCAGATTCAGCCCTGTAGGGTCACTGAACTGCAGAGTATTACTCCAACTCTGATCAAATTCTGAAGACCTTGATTAACTTAGGGTTGGGGCCTAACCTCTGTTGGACAGTGGTCCTCTAAGGCTGAATTTGAAGACCTGTTGTAGTGTCTATAATGTATATGTTCTTTAAGTGTCTAAGTGTCTTTTTTCTGGATAGGTGTGCCTGGTCAACCAGGTCCAAAAGGAAACAGGGGAGAAACCGGAGCCAAAGGACCTGTAGGATTAACAGGACCAAAAGGTGACAGGGGACTTGCAGGGAATCGTGGATCTCAAGGACTTAAGGGTGCTATGGGAATTAAGGGTGATCAAGGTGTACAAGGATCTTCAGGAATGAGAGGTGGGCCAGGACTTAAAGGAGAAAAAGGGTCTTTAGGGCCACCAGGGCCTCGTGGTGAAAAGGGACAGAAGGGTGATATGGGGGCTCCTGGGAAGGATGGAATTCCTGGCCCAAAAGGACCGACAGGTATCCGAGGGCAAGCTGGACTCCCAGGGGTACATGGACCTCCTGGACCAAAAGGAGTACAAGGCCCTATGGGACCACAGGGGCCAAGTGGAATACCTGGACCACCAGGGAAGCCTGCTCAGGTTTCATAAGCGAATAGACATAAAAATTTAAAATATCCCAAATTGTGATGCACTGATTGACTTTCTGGACAGACTGATGATGGTGGTAAACTTCCACTTGGAGATCTCTTTCAAAGCAAGATTATAGTAGGGTCATAGAGGCCCCCATGTACATTCCCCAAATACGGAGTTTGCTCTGAACAACAATACACTTTGTATAGGCATATTCAACACTCTTGGATAGTCCTCAAGCCTAATTCTATACAGGATATTGAGCCACTTCACACCAGTTCTTGTTTTAACAATGGTTACAGAGCCAGACTCCTATGAAACCATTATTTGTACTAGGTACCATTCATTAGACTCATTAGCCAGCATTAACATATGAACTATTTAGTAGTGCAGTATTTGCATCATAATCACAGAACATTCAGAGCAGGTACTCTGAAACATGTTTTTTATAAGTTCAGGTAAACCAAATATTTCCACTCGTCAAAGGTACCATAGGTTCAAGTTAATGAAACATTGTGCGAAAAATTACACATTATTTTACAGTTGCTGGCATTGCATGAAATTGCAAAACCAAGGCACTGAGCAATTTACAGAACTGTTACAAACTGTACAGACAAATTTATTTCAATGATTGGCAATGTGCAGCATGAAGTTTTCATGTTCAAATTGGTTTGATTTTCCAATTTGTAAATATAGAATTTTAACAGGTATAATTTTATATGGTTAATGTGTTTTTGAGGACTTCATGATGTGTTAGCATACAGTTTATTCTCTTTGCACAACAATAAAGGTTTATATGAATGTAAAAAGGGGACATTTTTGTTTAGCATTTTCGAGTTCACTGAGCAAATACAGTATTTATGATTACTATTTCATAATAAAATCATGAACCAAATTTAAAATATATGTATTACCTGATTAGCTATCTACTCGGAAAGCACAAAATGTTTTTGTAACACTGCGCAATGTTGCATTTGTGTTGTTGCTAAGTCATGTTGCTGTACCGTTTTAAAAAGTGAACTTTTTGCAATTTGCAGATTTGAATTATAAAATTACTGAAATATTGAAAAGTGCTCGTACTAAACTACGATGTTGTTTTATTTGACCAAAATAAATAATTTTGGAAATGTAGAACAGGTAGGTTTCTCTATAAGTAAATGCAAAACATCAGTATATGTTTCTATTACAACAGAAATATAATTCCAAACTGCATCATTTGTTTTATTTCATTATTACAACAACTTGCTGGCTGGGTAAAGAAATTAATTTTTTCATCAAAGTGTAATATCTGACTAGTAAGCATAAACAGTTTCCACATGTGACAATAAATCATCATTATGACTACAGCAAAAAGGTCAGCTCCATTATGATGGATCATTATATGGCTTATTTCGGCAGAACACTATCAAAATCAAGTGCAAAGCTGAAATAAGATCTACATGATCAAGAGTCAATCTAGTGACATAACTAATGCTAGCATGTCTTGATTAGCATATCACATAATGATATTTACAGTATGTTTCATCTCTCGACATACAGTACATAAAATAAATGAGTTTTTTTGTCATAGCTAGTGTTAACTTTTCTTATTGAAAAGGGACTGTAAGTTACAATCAGGAAACAAACCATTAAAATTAGATGATTGACATTTAAATGTAGTGCGAGGTCCCTGTGATCTAATTCCTCAATCCCTTTTGTTTCTTTAAGAAAATCTGTTTATTCTTCGATCCCATTATTTCTTTTTCAATTTCATTACTGTGAAAATTGATCTTTAGCCTTCATTTCCAGCTTGTGGTTTATAATATAATCAACAATTTGGATCCGTGGATACCAAAACATTTTTTCAAAGGTAATTGATTCCTTGTGGGAATGACAACTTAATAGTTGTTGTGTGGGAACCAGCTGAATTGATAAACCCCCACAGCCAAACATCAAATTTCTAGCTTTCTAATGAGTTCCAGTGTAACTCATTGCCATTGTATCAGTTGCTCAGTTGCATAGTCTCATGGCTATGCAGTTTGTTTAGGAACCCTAGAAGAAGTGTGTGTTCATTGTGTTCGGGCAAAAAGGACAATCTGTGATGTTTAGATCCTAAAATGTCCTTTTGCTATTCAAATTCCCAGGTCAAAGTTAACTGGACTTGAACTTGAATGAATACAGTGCAAAATAATTTTGGTGCACATACATGTATTCCCACTCTCCCATATTTGCATGGTTAAGAATGGAAGTTAATGAAACACCAAGTGTAGCATGACCACCCAATACACTAGTGAATAGTTGCCCTTTCATGAACTCTTACACCTGGTTGCTCTCTCATGTCATTAGGCCCAGAGTGTCTGCAGCTGGCCACAAAGTTTAGTCCCCATCTTCTATAATGGTGCATGACACTTTAAGGAAGTTTCCTGTTGCCAAAGAAAACACGATGACCTCAAGAACAGGTCAGAAATTCTCATTAAACCAAAACGTTACATAATTCTTCAATGATTAACAGCTCATATGCTAACTTTCCAAAGACGTGTACTTACACTATCCATCAAAGCTGCCGAACGTAATAAGCCACGCAAAGTAATAATGTTCAAAGTTGATCTTAATCATCAAAACACACTCAAATGCTATTTGAAACGTCTCTGTTGTCAGAAAAAAGACCTCTAACTACAAGCCAAATACATTTGAACCCAATTTATCATTAATAACTTGCTTTAATGTGTTTGCAGATGTCCCGCTGTCAAACCCTGACCTTCTGTGTGAGGGCTGGTCCACAGGAAAGACAACTGGATCGACACAACGTCAGAATTCACTAGGGTAGTCATGGGCCGTGAGAAAAATCTGTCGTTCACCTCTTTTGTCAAACAGAGCACTGCTCTCCTACGATGTATGAAAACAATGTACAGTAGACACCTATTTCTTATGCTTTAAGTTTGGAATTTCAAAAAATGAAAAGCTAGAGGGTGTCATGTTTTCCCTCTCCTGAATAACATATGACTTGCCAGAGTAAACTGCGCCAGATGTTAAGCTACGGGCTGAGGCCAATTTATTTTTCTTCCATGCAGAATTCATTTCACACAAGCATTTTCTCACTTAGATATTTAATCAAATGTCTTCCACAGCAAAGGTAATATTGAAGGAAGAAGTACAGCAAGCTACTGATTTTGTGCTAAAAGCTTTAAAACACATGTTTGTGGGGTTAAATTAGTGACCCTATGAAAACCCCCTGAATGTTATGACTTGTGACATTATTATTGCATGGAATTTGATTTGGAGATGGAATTTGTCTTTGATATTTTCTAATGGTATGTTGTTAGGACATGGTTAGGTTGCAATTTAAACAAGCAACTGCATTACATAACAAAAAATTATAATAATAATTATAATGACTCTACAAACAGATTATGTCAAAAAAGTCTAGACAGCCACCGGTCTGTGTTGAAGTCAGAACTAATTTTAAACCATTAGGGTGCAGTTTAAACACTGTTGCTGTGATGGCAAATCTGAATGGTTTATATGTAATACATGCTTTAGAAATGATTCAAATGTTTAAAGTACATTTTTTTAAAGAAATTAAAAGGGATAGTGAAATGAAATGAACACAAATTAAGATATTTTTTACTAATTCCAAGAGCTTTCTGTCCCTGCATAAACCTACAATATCTTTTAACTATATTTAGTCAAATAAATGCAGCCTCAATGAGCATAAAATGCTTCTTTCAAACACATTAAAAAATATTGCCATTGTATCAGTGAGGCAGAGTATGTGTTTTGCAATAAATAAAATACTTTGCTATGGGAAAATGTAGCTAAAGTCATATTCTAGAATTACAGCCTGGGAAAAAGATAAATGTCATCCAAAATCTCTCTCTCTCTCTCTTTTTTTTTTTTTTTGGCCAAACCTAGACATATTTTATCTTTATTAATCATTAATTAAACAGCAGAGCTCTGACTTGACATCAGCACAGATCTGTGGATATTTATCATATATATTTCCTTATGTTGGACATTTTTGCTTGAGATGGACATTTTTCCTTCGAAAGATTTCCCCAGCATGACATTGGTCTTTCAGGAACATGACTGCATGTATAAAGCCATGAGTTGAGAGGATGGCAAGTTAGGAAGAACGTTGTGGCCTGTTTGACATGATTTTTTTTTTATATATTTTTTTGTGATGGAGGACATGGTGAACATTATTTAGAGAACTTTCCATGCACTGCTTTTTAAAACTAATGTTCCAGGAAGCATTCTCAATGTACTACATTATTATTGTTTCATTTTCAGTTCGCAAATGTTCTCTTTAATTGCGTCAAAAGGGCACAGCACACCTCCCAAAGCCACCTTTAAGGTCATGAAAATATGTACTGACAACATGGCCAGACATCCTGTACAACATAAATTTGGTTTTTAGTCTGTGCTCAGGGAACTGTAAATTACACATAAACCTTAACAGACTATAAACCTAGACAGCAAGCTAATAGTTAATAGTCTCAGTGAAAGGTCCTTTTGGAAAAGTGACAGCCTGAACGAAACCAGAACCTCTGGACAGATCTGTTCAGCGTCTGCATGGTGGGTATAAAATCTTGGTCTTAAAATGAACACAGCAGATAAAATTTGAGAGGGAGCAAGTTTTTTGTTGTTGTTGCATTCTCATAGAGGTCCAAAAAGAGTGGAATGAGAGTAAAGGAGATATGACAAAATACAGGTGAAAAATAATTTGATTGCATATTATCCTATCAGTCATTCCACAAATTATCTCCAGCAATTAGACAGCAAACAACTCGCTCACTCAGACATCAATGCAAGAGTAACATGGTGGATAAAATTTGCGAGGGAGAGAGTTTTTTGTTGGGTCCTTATAGAGGTCTAAAATGCTTGGTGTGTGAGAGAGATAAAGAAACAATAAAGGTGAGAAGTTACTTGATTAGCATATTATCTTATAAGCCAGTCTGCAAATTGGCTTCAGCTTCAGTAATTAGATTTTAAACAACTCTCTCACTCAGACAACACCACATGCGATCATGTCTGATTCAAACAAATGCACTAATTTGCATAAACCTGATGAGCCTTTGGCATGATGTAAAAAAAAGAAAAAGAAGTATGTTAATGTAAATGATCTTATAAGTATATTAATACCACACCAATCTGGCTTCAAAAGTGGCCACTCAACTGAGACTGCTCTGCTCTCGGTTACTGAAGCCCTGCGACTAGCAAGAGCAGCTTCAAAATCCTCGGTACTCATCTTACTGGACCTTTCTGCTGCTTTTGACACTGTTAATCACCAGATTCTCCTGTCCACCCTCAGAAAGATGGGCATCTCTGGAACAGCACTCCTGTGGGTTAAGTCCTACCTCTCTGACAGATCCTTCAGTGTGTCTTGGAGGGGTGATGTTTCAAAGTCACACCACCTTGCTACTGGGGTTCCTCAAGGCTCAGTACTTGGACCACTTCTCTTCTCAATCTACATGACATCATTAGGATCTGTCATTCAGAAGCATGGCTTTTCTTATCACTGCTACGCTGATGACACCCAACTCTACCTCTCATTCCAACCAGATGACCCGACGGTAGCTGCTTGCATTTCAGCCTGTCTGAGTGACATCTCTAGCTGGATGAATGACCATCACCTTCAGCTTAACCTTACGAAGACAGAACTCCTGGTGATTCCAGTTAACCCATTGCTTCATCACAACTTCTCTATACAGCTGGGCTCATCAACCATTACTCCTTCGAGGACAGCTAGAAACCTAGGAGTTGTGATGGATCATCAGTTAAGCTTCACAGACCACATTGCTACAACTACCCGGTCCAGGTTTGCCTTATACAACATTAGGACGATTAGACCCTTCCTGTCAGAGCAAGCCACCCAACTTCTTGTCCAAGCTCTTGTTCTCTCCAGACTGGACTATTGTAATGCTCTACTGGCGGGCCTTCCTGCATGTACTGTCAAGCCTCTGCAATTGATCCAGAATGCAGCAGCGAGGGTTGTCTTCAATGAGCCAAAAAAAGCTCACGTTACTCCGCTCCTCATCAGGTTACACTGGCTACCAGTAGCTGCTTGCATCAAATTCAAGGTACTGATGCTAGCCTACAAGACGACCACTGGCACGGCACCAACTTACCTAAACTCATTGGTTGAATCTTATGTGCCCTCCAGAAGTTTGCGCTCTGCAAGTGATCGACGCCTTGTGGTACCATCCCAAAGAAGTTCAAAATCACTCTCAAGGACCTTTTCCTGGACTGTGCCCAGCTGGTGGAATGACCTCCCAATCTCAATTCGTACAGCTGAGTCTTTACTCATTTTCAAGAAACAGCTAAAGACTCATCTTTTCGCCTGCACTTAACCAACTAACACTAGCACTTTTCCTTTTCTTGTCTTTTAATTAGGAAAAAAAAAAAAAAAAAACCTACCTATGCGTTCTATACTAGACTAACTGAGACTTGTCATGGCACTTGTATACTGTTGTTGTTCTCTTGTTGACCTGACTGCTTCTATTGTTCTCATTTGTAAGTCGCTTTGGATAAAAGCGTCTGCTAAATGATTAAATGTAAAAATGATTAAATATTAGTATTAGTTGCATGGTGACAGTGCCAGCATGTTCTTTAAACTTTTAATTATTGCCTTTATCTTTTATCAACATCAATCAACCAAAAAAATGAATAAATTTGTCTTCTCATTTTTTAAGTCCACCACACGCCACTGAATAGCTTGATACATGAGATAGGTTTTGTTTGTTTGTTTCTCTTAAATGAAATGATTCAAATAATTGAATTGAAATTGCTGCAGAAATTGTTTAAAAAATGAAACCAAATAAAACAAGAACATTATTTGAATTTGGTTATACAGACACACTCAGAGACTCCTTATTAAAACCATAAGGAGGAGGAAATGCTTCTCTCCAAACCAAAGGCATCAGTTTGGAGCCTTTAGCAAAGAGAACAGTGTGATGCTTTGTATAAAAAAAGAGAAACTACTCTGTTATGTCAGTAACAGTTTAAGTTTTTATCAATCGTCTGGAAATGGCAGTTAAAACCAGAGTTCAATTGAAGTGCAAACAAAGGGCTTAACATCAAACTCAATTAATATGGAGTCATTCAAAATCTCTATTCGCAGAAGTAATATATATATATATATATATATACAACCCGAATTCCTGAAAAGTTGGGACGTTTTTTTTTTAATTTTAATAAAATGAAAACTAAAAGACTTTCAAATCACATGAGCCAATATTTTATTCACAATAGAACATAGATAACATAGCAAATGTTTAAACTGAGAAAGTTTACAAATTTATGCACAAAATGAGCTCATTTCTATTTTGATTTCTGCTACAGGTCTCAAAATAGTTGGGACGGGGCATGTTTACCATGGTGTAGCATCTCCTTTTCTTTTCAAAACAGTTTGAAGACTTCTGGGCATTGAGGCTATGAGTTGCTGGAGTTTTGCTGTTGGAATTTGGTCCCAATCTTGCCTTATATAAATTTCCAGCTGCTGAAGAGTTCGTGGTCGTCTTTGATGTATTTTTCGTATAATGATGCGCCAAATGTTCTCTATAGGTGAAAGATCTGGACTGCAGGCAGGCCAGGTTAGCACCCGGACTCTTCTACGACGAAGTCATGCTGTTGTTATAGCTGCAGTATGTGGTTTTGCATTGTCCTGCTGAAATAAACAAGGCCTTCCCTGAAATAGACGTTGTTTGGAGGGAAGCATATGTTGCTCTAAAACCTTTATATACCTTTCAGCATTCACAGAGCCTTCCAAAACATGCAAGCTGCCCATACCGTATGCACTTATGCACCCCCATACCATCAGAGATGCTGGCTTTTGAACTGAACGCTGATAACATGCTGGAAGGTCTCCCTCCTCTTTAGCCCGGAGGACACGGCGTCCGTGATTACCAACAAGAATGTCAAATTTGGACTCGTCTGACCATAAAACACTATTCCACTTTGAAATAGTCCATTTTAAATGAGCCTTGGCCCACAGGACACAACGGCGCTTCTGGACCATGTTCACATATGGCTTCCTTTTTGCATGATAGAGCTTTAGTTGGCATCTGCTGATGGCACGGCGGATTGTGTTTACCGACAGTGGTTTCTGAAAGTATTCCTGGGCCCATTTAGTAATGTCATTGACACAATCATGCCGATGAGTGATGCAGTGTTGTCTGAGAGCCCGAAGACCACGGGCATCCAATAAAGGTCTCCGGCCTTGTCCCCTACGCACAGAGATTTCTCCAGTTTCTCTGAATCTTTTGATGATGTTATGCACTGTAGATGATGAGATTTGCAAAGCCTTTGCAATTTGACGTTGAGGAACATTGTTTTTAAAGTTTTCCACAATTTTTTTACGCAGTCTTTCACAGATTGGAGAGCCTCTGCCCATCTTTACTTCTGAGAGACTCTGCTTCTCTAAGACAAAGCTTTTATAGCTAATCATGTTACAGACCTGATATCAATTAACTTAATTAATCACTAGATGTTCTCCCAGCTGAATCTTTTCAAAACTGCTTGCTTTTTTAGCCATTTGTTGCCCCCGTGCCAACTTTTTTGAGACCTGTAGCAGGCATTAAATTTTAAATGAGCTAATTAAGTGGATAAAAGTGTAAAATTTCTCAGTTTAAACATTTGCTACGTTATCTATGTTCTATTGTGAATATAATATTGGCTCATGTGATTTGAAATTCCTTTAGTTTTCATTTTATTAAAATTTAAAAAACGTCCCAACTTTTCCGGAATTCGGGTTGTATATATATATATATATATATATGGTCACAGTTACTTGACTTGAGCTTTGATGTAAAATGTTTTGCTCCTTACAGGTGGTCTTAAAGGTTCTGTAATTTTCTGACCTGGTTTGCAATCTGTAAAGTGCTTTTGAAGTGTGTGTGCAGCAACAGCTTCTCAAACTCATTTGCCCGCTATCCTTGCAATTAAACTGTGCTTAGCAAATTGTGAATTACAATACAAATCAAAGGGTACATTTGATTGAGAAATTGGAAAGAGTTTAATTCTTTTTAAATGAAAAGCCTTTCAAAGAAATCGTTGATTTATCAGATAAAGAATTTTTGAATAAAGTCCCTGCAAGCCCATTGCCTCTGCTAAGACATTTTACACTTATCCATGTGTTATTTTCGTCAGTCAGCAGCCTTGGACTGCCAGAGTTGTTTCGTTTGAAATAATTTGTGAAGTGCATGCATGAAAAAAGCCAAGGGATGTTCATCTTCCAGCCGTTTAGTCCAAGAGACTATTTGTCTAAAAGCAAGAAAGTATTTTCCAATGTAATACACATTATTTTTCATTACTGGTTATACAAACAGCATAATTTTATAAAAAGTTAAGCTAATGCACATGAATGCACATAAATATATTTTTATTTGGTTTGTCCTCCTTATGCTTTAACGACAGCATGCATGATCTCCACAGGTTTGTGTAAAACTAGCATCTGGTTAAAAAAAAATAACAACAAGAACATAAAAAAGATGACTTAAAGGGATACTCCACACCATGATGAAAATGTTGTCCTTAATCATTTACCCCCATGCCGTTCCAAACCCATAAAAGCTTTGTTTGTCTTTGGAACACAATTTAAGATATTTTGGATAACCGGGAGGCTTGTGACTGTCCCATTGACTGTCAAGTAAATTACACTGCCAAAGTCCAGAAAAGTATGAAAGACATCATCAGAATAGTCCATCTGCCATCAGTGGTTTGAATTTTATTAAGCGACGAGAATACTTTTTGTATGCAATGAAAACAAAAATAATGACTTCATTCAACAATTTGTCTCCTCTGTGTCTCTCCACATCACCGTAGCACCATTTTGGAAAATATGAGCTGAACGCAAGCAGCGTATGGATGTGCTGATTTCGTTCAATTCAAAGTGTAAATACACGTAGAAAATGTATCCTTGTGTCGTGGCTGACACAGAAGTAAGAACAGCCGTGTGGAACACTTTTTATGATGAATTCTTGCACTTTATTTTGCTTCAAAATCTCAACCATTATTCGCTGCCATTATAAAACTTGGAAGACCACCTTTTTTTTAATAATACTCCAATTGTTTCTGTCGGAAAGAAGAAGGTCATATACACCTGAATAAATAATAGGGTATATTGCTCTGAAATGGCACTGCATAACAATGGGAAATATACCCCAGCTGTTTCCCTTTTACATGCTTAGTTAACATGCCATATAAGTGTCGAACATAAAATGAAAGCAATGTCAGCTCTGCCCTCCTTTAGCTGTGGCACCTTGCATGTGTTTAAACACTTTTCTGGCCCCTCCTTTACCTCCCCATGTGGTTTTGGAAATATTTTGGGTGCGTCCAAAATATTGACCTCATACAATGATTGTAATATGATTTTCCACTGCCCCGCAGCTGTAGTAACAGCCCCTGACCTCCTTCCCAAACACTGGGGCGCCATCTGGACCCCGTTAGCTCGACTTGCCAGTCCAGTCCTGTTCCTCCCAGAGGGCTCCTCATAGGCAACCGCAGATGAACAACTCAGCATGAAAGCCAAGACCCTCCTCTTCGTCCCACCCCATGCTGCCATTTTTCTCTACTTGTGCTTGGAGGACATCTCAAGGAGACTGTGACTGCTTATATACTCATTTATATAAACTCCTCCACTGTCTCCATGCAGTCTCATGTGTGGCATTGTTTGCATTTATGGTGATTAAATGAAATGACAACTCTGACAAAAGTGTGACACAGGGCTCTTTTCTGCATGATGTTTACATTACATCACATGTAGGTTTGTTTGTCTGTGTAAATGCCTCCAGGTCGGACTGGAATAGAGTGTAGGGTAATAATTGTGAATAATTTTCTGGTTATTGTATATACTTAGTAATCAAATACAAATAATAAAAGTAAATCAGAATGGATTGTTATAGATATTCATGCAATAATATGTGTTAATAATGTGTGTATTAATTGGTATATGTGTATATACTGTATATATTCAGTTAGCATTTTATATTGATATATATGAAAATTATTGCACACACAAACATATATATATATATATATATATATGTAGAAAGTAATCATGCTGCTTACTGCATATTGTGATGCCAAAACAGAACGCATTATGCATTTCAAATAGTATATTATTCTAACACGGTTACATTGCATGTTTATATCAGTGTGCAGTTACATCCAAGATCAAGATATTATTTTTTCTTCTTCAATTCTGTGTGCAAAAATGTTTGCAGTGCAATTAGTGAGGAAGGAGTAATTAGAAATCATATCTAATATAAGTTCTTGTCTACGCTGAGTCCATTCTATTGTTGTCAAATCTGTTCAGCCTTCTGCAAAAAACAAAGAGGGTTAGGCTATGTGACTGCATTTCTAAGTTATTCTGTACAGAGGCAGGCATGATTTCCAAACATCAGACATCCAATTTGACTATTGTTTTCAAAATAACGAGGGATGTTTTAATGGGTTTTCTATGGTCACCCTGCACTGAGAACTTTTTATAAGCAATGTAGTTAAACAGGCAAAACAATAAAAATACAGACTGTATTGAGTCATTATAAAATACAAAACAGGCCATTGTAGCATTTCTCTCTGCGCTATTTGAAAAGGTTCATGCAGTGAGACACTGAATCAGTTATAGAGTTGAAATGGCAACTCAGCTGAGCCACAATAAAGCAGCTTTATTTCACAATAGATAAAAATAAACAAGCTCATTTGAACATAAAGACAATGACTTCCAGACCACAAATATTACACTGACGCCTCCCTCTGACAGCTCCTCAACCGCAGCCTCATTCTGGTACTGAAACCGCAACCCCCTCCAATCCAGATTCCTTAAAGTGTTTTGCTGTGGGTGTCATCAAGAATGCATGGGACTATGTGTATAAAGAGCTTGATTTGCATTTGCCAATGATTTCATTGACTCGAAATGCAGATCCAAACTCATGAACTCTTCTTGAGAGAGGAAACTTTCTCCACATGAGATGTAATGTTTTATTTTGGATGCAGTGCTGATATCCTTTGCTGTTGAGCTCCACGGTTCCTCCTGGGCTTGGATTCAAATATCCAGAATCATATGGTCAAGCTCCCAAGTGAATTTCAGAGAGTTCCAAGAGTTTTTTGGCCTGATGGTGAGCATCACATGACCTTGATTTAATGGTTCCCTCTGGTGCAATCCACACATATTCTCCAGCTTTCCACACATGCCTGACCTGTTCTGTGCATTCCCTGCAAAATGTTTCTAAAGAAGGAATTTTTGCTTTGCCCTACTTAAGATTGTTAAACTTCTGTCTCAACTCTGCTGTGGGAATGCTGTTCTAATACTCTGAGACTTGTGTTGATATAAACAATTACAATTACAAATAACTTTATGTCTGTCTTACAGCTACGTCTGCTTTCCCTGCTGAAAAAAAAAACAGCTACGGTTGATTGCTATGTTTTGGAAAAAGCTGGTTTCTAGCAGTATATAATTTAATATGTAATTTAATACAATTAATTAAATCTAAACAGAAATATAAAAGTGACAGATGCACATGACATGAAGTATGCTGCCGATGAGTCAAGCAGAAAATAAGCCTCTAACTGTACCCATGGGAAGTGATCATGTGTTCTGAAGAATGAAGATCTATTGAATTTTAACTACGTGAATGAGGGCATCTCCTCTGCTTGAAAGATAAAGTTAATCATTTCTGTAATTATGTCACTTATGTGGTTTGAAATGATTATAGGTTTTATGCAAATATATTACTAGAAACAAGAGCTAAAACAGCTAATGCATTTATGGATCACAAATGTGGCTTGTTCACAAAGTAATCTCAGATTTGTTTTTGTTGAACTGTAGAGTGCATATTTATCTTTTCCCCTGTAGAATTCAGAATAGCTAAATGATGTCATAATAAAAATCCAAACATGGATTATGTGAGGGTTAGATTTAGGGAAAGAGTACAGAAAAAAAAAAAAAAATATATATATATATATATATATATATATATATATATATATATATATATATGTAAGAAAGTTGGATATATGTATTGCAGTATATGCCAGTGGTGACTATTCAAGAGTTTCCATGCCTTTAACTCAAGAAGTATTAATGCCCTTTTACATTTTGCATCTTAAACTTTTCTTTTGCCATCTTCATTTTTAAGGCACTGTATATTTCAGGTGGCATTTCAATATGGCTTCAGGAGTAAATTTGGTTCACTTTGACAAATTTTCAGTGGTCAAAAACCTAATATTATTAAACTTTTAAATAACTGTTTTCTATTTGATGATATCTTAAAATGTCATTTATTTCTGTGAAAACCAACCGGCCATTACTCCAGTCTTCAGTGTCCCATGGTCTTTCAGAAATCATTATAATATGCTCATTTGTGAAAACTTTGAAACCTATTTTCATAATTCATTGATGAACAAAAAGTTCAAAACAATAACATTTATGTACAAATGATTTTTTGTAAGTCACTTTTGAAAGAAGGTGGAAATGACAATACAAAACAATGATGAGAAGGCCTGAACTTACTGAAACAGCGTCTGCACTTTCTGTACAAATTAATTTAACGCTTCATAATCATGACCCTTTGACCTTTTGTGTTTTTTTCCCAGTGGTTAAGAAAGCAGCACTTTATCTCATTGTTTGAGGTCTTCTCATTCCCCGACTGTGCAGGAACTGTTCAATCAGCCCCATGTGTCCTCCACATTTCCTCACATCCCAGTGGCTAGTCTCCAGGCCTCTTCTTCTCTGCACCCACTTTATGACCTTGTTTGCTTTTGTTTAAGGCTCCAGCTGGCCCGGCTGGTTCGGAAGACCACAGAGGCACATCCCTTTTCATTTTGTGCAGCGGTCCACACTTCTCACTGCTTTCCTGTCCCTTTATCCACGCTCTGTCAGTGTGAGTGCGTGTGTGTGGTCCCGGCCAACAGTTTTGGCTGCAGTGTGTGCTAATGGCCAGTGAAGATGTGAAGTATAGCTGACAGGGTCTGGTTTGTGCCCCACTGCCACATTTAGAGACTTTTTGTTCTAAACATGAGGTTAATGGAGCAGACAGGTTATGTGTGGCAGGGCCCCAGCTAACTAAGCTAACTGTGACGGCAGACGATTGGACCAAATGAGTGTTTGTTAAGGTTTCAGGAAGTTTGCTCTACTTTGTTGATGCTAACTTCAGACATGGAGCAGGAATATGTATGTCTCCAAAAGAGGGTTTTCGCACCAGTGCTTAAGAAGAACCATTTCTGACTGGTTCATAGAGCAATTTTAGTGAACAATTCTTAAAAGAGACACTTTGTTCTTAGTGAGAAACCTTTATCCACTATAAAGAACCATTTCTACAATAGGAATATTTCATGGATTTTTTAAATTCTTCATGGAACCAAAGATGCCAGTAAAGAACCTTTATTTTAAAGGGCGGATACCATTATCAATGTTTTTATTGTACCAATAAAATTGTTTTGGATGGGTCTTATTTGAAAGGCATAAAATAAAATAAAATAAAATCTGGCATAGATTTAAATTTTATAAACTTTAATTTTAAAAATGACAAAGTAATGTTTCTTGGTAGAATGTGGCAAAAACACAAAGCAGGGGTTAAAATTGTATGTAGACTTTTAGATAATCAGATTATAGTAAGCACTGGTACAATTGCAAAATTAATGCAAAATAAAGAACCTTTATTTTTAAAGATGTAGAGCAGGAGTGGCCAAACTCAGCAGGAGTGGGGTGGTGTTGGTGCAGTGGATAAGACACATGCCTTTGGTGTGAGAGACCCGGGTTCGAATCCACTGTGAGACACCAATGTGTCCCTGAGCAAGACACTTAACCCCTAGTTGCTCCAGAGGCGTGCGACCCCTGACACACCCTATATAGCAATTGTAAGTCGCTTTGGATAAAAGCGTCAGCTAAATGAATAAATGTAAATGTAAATGGTCCTGGAGGGCCAGTGTCCTGCAGAGTTTAGCTCCAACTTGCCTCAACACACCTACCGGGAAGTTTCTAGTTTGCCAGTAAGAGATTGATTAGCTGGTTCATGTGTGTTTAATTGGGGTTGGATCTAAACTGCCCTCCAGGACCGAGTTTGGGCACCCCTGGTGTAAAGACCAGGGCCCGTATTCATAAAGAATCTTAATGCAAAAAGTAGCTCCTAGTGACAAAATTTTAAGAAAATTCATAGAAATCCGGGCGTTTACTCTTAAAATGAAAGAAAAAATCCTAGTAAAGAAAAAAGTAATTCAGAAAACATCTTAACCCTTAAAAGAGGTCTTAAGGTCAAACTTGTTAGGAGCACAGACGAGGACTTTTAAGAGGCTTAAGAGTTTCTTTAGCAGAGGAGAAAATGGCAGAAAGACGAAGAGGCAGAAGAAATGTGTTGCAGACAATGGATGACAGTGAGTTAATAAGACGCTATAGATTAGATCGTGCAGGGATCATGTTTGTGACTGATTTTATTAGAGACGTGCTAACATCTCCGACACAGTGCAGAAATGCCATAGCGCCAGAAATTAAAAGTAATCACTACATTACGATATTTGACAACTGGGAAAATGCAACAATGCAATAGTGATGATTTGGGTCTGTCACAACCTTCTGTAAGCAGAGTGATCACACAAACAATTACAGCACTTTCACAACATCTTATTGTGTCGCAGTTCATTTCGTTTCCCACCTTGCAGGCTCAAAAAACTGCATTTATGAATATAGCAGGCTTATAGGTGCACACAAGCAGGGAGAATGAACCGTAAATAGTTTGTGCTATACGCTCCCATGTCTGCTTCTTGTC
Source organism: Carassius carassius (assembly GCF_963082965.1). Taxonomy (NCBI): domain Eukaryota; kingdom Metazoa; phylum Chordata; class Actinopteri; order Cypriniformes; family Cyprinidae; genus Carassius; species Carassius carassius. The sequence continues at coordinate 6,661,648 of NC_081781.1, read as the reverse complement.
CCTTGCTGTGACACCCGGCCCGAATTTTCCTTTAAGAATGGCCTTGTGTTCATCCACTAACTGGGCTAACAGTAAATACTGTTCCTCCAGTTTGGCTTTCTTGCCCTTCTTGGTTTTGATTCCATGTTTGATACATTAAAACCAACATTCAAACTGCCACTTAAATAGGACAGCAATCACTGTAATTGGAAAGAGTGGAACAATTTTTATAATTCTAAGCCAATCAAATACCTTATAGGAAATTAAAAGCATGGTAAATAAAAAAAAGGATTTATATACACACATATAATGTACATACCTGAACATACCTGGCAATATGAACATACCTGGCAATAAAGCTCATTCTGATTCTGATTCTGATTCTGATGTATGTGTGTGTGTGTGTGTGAGAGAGAGAGAGAATGGTCAAATAGGAAAAGTTACGCATGTAAATTCAAAGTGAGAATTAGAATAGACCCTATACTTAAAATCACTCTTTTTTTCCTTCTTGGACAACCAACCAATCACAGTCTTCAAAAGATTGTGTCATACATAGCAACGGGGTCAATCCCGCCTCCTCACTAAGATGAAAGTTTTTGTCTTTTCCTTACTCAGAGTTGCTCTCAGATCGGTCCCGAACCGGCGGGAAGGAAGTCGACCGGAAGGCCCTGGATCCTTGCTTCTAAAAACATTTCCTGTAAATTATCCTTTTTTTATTATTATTAAATCGCTGGCATAAGGGAAATAAATCAGGACATATGCAAGCCAGACTCAAACAGCTCTGACAAGCAACTTTGAATTACATGCCATTATTGAAGTATCATGTTAATTTGATTAATTTGCAGTTTATTAACTTGTCTCCACACAAAATTACAACAAAAGTGTATGTGCCTCTGTCGTGACAGTATGATTTATTCATTCAGACAATGTAACCCCAAGTTTAAATCCAATTTGCTTTTATATTCACTTTTTGTAAATGAGTCCCTGGAAAGGCCAATATTATAATAGTGCAATGCTACTGGCTTGAAAAAAATGTGACTGAATTTTTCCTATAAACAAACCAGAAACATCCCATCAGTGAAGGACATCTGAGGTGCCAGTCCAAGGTCATATTTTCCAGTCTAGCCTTGGACAGAAGACGCCGCCTTTGCAGAATAACTTCTTTCTTTTGTGTCTGTCTGTACCGCAACAAGTGTGTTAGCTCTTTAGGAGGATGTGGTCTGTCAGCAGCTTTCAGACTCTTAAGATACTCGATTTCTGATCACTCAGCCACAACATACAATTGCCAATGTAATTATTGTACCACTAAATTGATTTGGATGGCTCCTATTTTTTTTTTGGTAAAAAATAAAATACAAATAATAATAAAATAAAAATAATTCTGGTAGTAATTACAATTTTAGAACCTGTTTAATAAAAAAAACTAAAATTAATAATAATATTTTTTGGTAGAACGTGGCAAAATCAAACAAATCAGGGTTTCCAGCTGTATTTAGACCTTTAGATTAGCAATTGTAGTAAGTGTTGAAAATTACAAATATAGCCTAAATTTAACGAAACAACTAGCGTAATCTTCAGTTGGATGATCATTATCAATTTACTTTTAAAAGAGATTTATTTAGACCGTTTTGTATCCTATTGTGGAAAATTTCTTAAATCACAGATCTGTAGAAATGAATCTCGTCTCAAGTCAAATTATATTTGTTCGATGAAATGCTGCCATCTAGTGAATCTAGAGGCCTTTACCCAGTTACATTATAAATTAACCTAAAGCAGCGTATTTAATATCGGACTGAATTGAAAAATCGTCTATTTGACTCGTCAGTAACATTTTACTACTGAAAGCCTAAAAACAAAGCAATAGTCACAATATAGTTCAGTACCTTCTACAGCTTTTTTATAAAGTTTAAATCATTTACATTTGAATATAATGCTAGCTAACTCCATCCAGATGCCACGACTGTTCTCATATAAAACTGATTTTTTTTTCTTTTTTTTTTGCTATGTCCAGAGAAGAGTATTTACATGCTTTTAGAAATGTATACCAACAGAAGTGAGCCAAGAAAGTCAAAGATTTATTTAGTTTAGGACAACAAAAAAGGAAAAAAAAAAGCAGTCATTTGTAATTCAATTGTATCACTCCAAAAAGGTATATCAATTACAAGCAAGTATCCCCTAAAGGTCTCGGTGTACACATCCATTAATATATATCAAATCTTTATTTCATCCAGAAACATCAACAACAAAACTGTTTAATATACAGAATCAACAGAGATCTTCAAATTCTTCTGGTTTGTATAAGCAATCTAATCTGTTTTATTTTGAGATATTTTACATATTGCATTTGTATTTTCAAAGAAATGACAAAGCTAACTGCTTTAGAACGGTCCTGGCATTTCCCGGTTTCTTATCGATGGCTCAAATCTGATGTCTCGAGTCCTTTCCTTTCACAAACAAGATATTGTAGGGGAGGATGTTGGTTCCCTTTAAATCGCAGATTCATTCCTTTTCTTTACATGAAGTCATCTGAATCATAGCCACCCTGCAGAAAAAAATAATCACTCTAAGTCATAAAATAATTTGTGTCAATGCTCAGCAGAATAGGATGCATTACCTCATTTGTGGTCATGTTGTCACTCTTCATGAGTGATGAATAATTCCTGCAGGAAAGTAGATGTTACAAGGAAGCACACAAAATTGATGCCTGTACCTGTAAATAATACATCTCAAGGAATGGTTCTGATGTGCAAAGGTTATTTTTATCGTATTTTTATCATTTATGTATCTACAGTGGAGTTCAAAAGTCTGAGACCACGCTGGAAATATTGCATAAACACGCGAAGTGAAATGAGTTATTAAACAAATAGGAATTATGAAACACAACAGACATTCACTCAAACTGTTATACCGATAACATAATTTGTAATGCCGTTTTTTTTATCAAATTATAAAATGGATAAAATAAACACGTTTCACTAATTGTCTCAAACATTTGGATTCCCGTGTACTTATTTATCTATTTATTTTTTATTAAAACCAAATATAAATATATAATTGTTTGTGTTGAGGTTATAATATGCATCACAACATTTTAACAACATGTAGCACCTTAATTCCTCCGTCTCTTTTTTCTTCTTCGTTTCCTCCTTCTCCTTTTTCTTCTGCTCTTGTAATTGAGCCTTCTTCTCGTTTCTTTCCTCTCTGTCCCGGGTCTCCTTCTCCGCAGCAAGATCAGGATACAGCTCCTCTTTTGTTTTCTCTAGTCTGTTGACGATTTCGTTGATTTTCTTTTCTACTGCCACAATTTTCACCTGTTGACATTGTACAGTAAATGGATATTTATACAGAAACTATTTAGAAGATTTCCAAATGCAGTAGTAATACCTGAGCACCTTAAAGGGTTAGTTCGCCCAATTTGCAAAATTATGTCATTAATAACTTACCCTCATGTTGTTCCAAACCCGTAAGACCTTCGTTTATTTTTGGAACACAGTTTAAGATATTTTAGATTTAGTCCGAGAGTTCTCAGTCCCTCCATTGAAGCTGTGTGTAAGGTCTACTGTCCATGTCCAGAAAGGTAAGAAAAACATCATGAAAGTAGTCCATGTGACATCAGAGGGTCAGTTAGAATTTTTTGAAGCATCGAAAATACATTTTGGTCCAAAAATAGCAAAAACTACGACTTTATTCATCATTGTCTTCTCTTCTGGGTCTGTTGTAACTGTTAAACTGTGTTCCGAAGATAAATGGAGGTCTTACTGGTTTGGAACGACATGAGGGTGAGTTATTAATGACATAATTTTCATTTTTGGGTGAACTATCCCTTTAAATCACATATACTTTTTCAGACAGGCAGTGAATGGTATTTTTTGGCATAACTGACTCAGATTACTCAGAATTGCCTGCAGTGTGAATGATATCATAGCTCCTCATACCTCCTTCTGCCGATGGAAGCCTATCTGCCCGACATCCATGTCTGCTGTTTTTTTCAGATTGGCCCATGGTGTGTAGACAACATTAATATTGTTCATTTTGCAACCTGTAAAAAAAATCCTTTATATATATATATATATATATATATATATATATATATATATATATATATATATATATATATATATAATATTTTTTTATGCTTTATGCAGTACCTTGAATGCTGTTGTTTTTGACCAGCTGGACACAGTCGATCAGGACTTCTTTTGGTATGTCTTCTATCGTTGTACCCTTTAATTAGTGAACAGAAATGTCAACATGGAAAATTATAAATAAAACTGTAGAATAAAATATGAATAACCTCTTCAAATACCTTGGGCATTCTTAGATATACATGGGCAGATGAGAGCTTGTCCACATGGAACCTGAAACACAAGATACTAATATTTCTTGTATTGAAATAATATCAGAGCAAACCTAGAAAGTGATAATTCCTTTGTAGTGGCAAACGTTAAACAGATATTTGTTCTCACCAGATATCTTCAGGCCATCCATACTTTATAAGATCTTCATCTGTGGAAAAACAAAAACGGTTATTAATGATCCGACAAGCACATGGTGAGGGTGTTTAAAATAATATTTATAAGGAATTCAGTACTTACTTTCATGTTTATCTTTGCCCATGTATATGGTATAGGGAGGTGAGACAACTGTAAAAGAAAGCATGTATTGCAACTTTTTACTCTTGCTTACATATTTAACCGAACCTCCAACAATATAATCTCACAATGTCAAATTACAGTATATTACAGTTTTGATCCTCTCTCTTTTTGTTCTATGTTGTATATTTATAAGTAACGTCATTATAATTGTCTCGTATTTAAACTGTTTTTGTTGACAACATACACACTGTTTTGCCCTGGCATAGAGAACACACGTTACTCACCGGCGCTTTTAAAGTAAAACACCATCTTTTTAGGCAAAGACGCAACCCTTGAAAGGTCTTTGTATTCAATGGATAGGTATTCAACAAAACACTAATCACATCAGAGGTAAATAATCTTCTATCAGAGGCACATTTCATGTGCACCATCCATTCCGACCACAACAGGAACAAGCAGCGCTGCAATGAAGTGATTCACGGTTCATTTGAATCGAATCTCGCTTGAGTTCCGAATCCGAACTGTGCTCACGTCAGCAAATACGTCGGTGGATTTTTAAAAAATGTATATGTATATGCAATTTATTAATTATTTAGATTCTAAATTGATTTTTAAAGTAACTAAATAGCTGCATCAATCTGATTGGGAGCTGTCAGGGTTCTTTGAACCAATGTGTTCGAAAGAACCGATTCGTAGAAGATCATACTTACCATCCCTAACCGGACGTTGTCACACGCATTCGTTGTTTCCGTTTCCATGTGCGCCACAATTGACTTTGGCGCGTTGTTCAAAACAGACTGAGGGTGAAGGGAGAGTTTTGCCGCGATTATTTCACATAAAAACATCGGGTTAATTTGACCTGGTAAGTGAAACCCTATATATATTGTTACATTGTAAGTATCTGAACGAGGCTTGTGATGACTGCGGGATACTGCAAGTATTTTAGATGAGATGTTGGTTGGTGTCAAATAATTGGCGCCTAGAAATTTGCTGCGGTATAAATGAATAAGTATTGGACAAATATATTTACTGTATTCTTTATACTATGTGCCAAGCTATATAACGTTACAGTTACCATAGCAATAAGCTTGCCACAAAACCCCATACAGTTTGATTCTCTTTTTAATGTCGGTTTAAAGTCACACACTATTCTCTGACGCAAATAACGCATTTTGTCGAATATTTTTAACTAAATTTGATTGTGTTACTGCTTTTTTTTCTCCACATTTCTCTTATGATAAAGTGGAAGCAAATTTATATTGCAAGAAATATGAGAATGTTCCAGAAATGCAATCTGTGGCGTCCTATAAAAGCGTTCCATGATCTTATTCCCTGTCTTCTCATTTCAGGTAATTTGAAGATGTTATCCCGAAAAAGAAAACATGGCTCTCCTGATGCCCAGAGGTATGTGATGTCATTTTGTTAGATAATGTTACTAGATCTGGAAATGTACTTTGCTGTTATCACACAGATTGTGAGCCATTTCCTTCCGTTTTTAATTTAAACCCCCACCACAGTAACCCATCCAAAAAACAAATTACAAGCCAGCGAAAGTCTCCAAGAAGGACCGCTGGACAAAAAGAGAACATTACCATCTCGCTGGCATCACCCCAAAAGATTCTCAGTACTCCTAAGAAGATGCAGAGGACCTCTTCACTAGAATCTCCTCCAAAGCGGATGTCTCCACGAAAAACCGTACTGGGAGCGGGATCCTTCTACAGCAAGCAGAAACCTCTTTATCTCACACCTCTGGAAAGAAAGCTGTTAAAGGAAACCAAGTCCCCACTGCCAGTCCCTATCAAAGAACCATTACACCACCCTTTGAATGCTGTTAATAAACCAGTGAAGAAGGTTCAAAAGAAAGGCACTGGCGCAGGTCCACAGTCTAACCTAAAAGGCTACTTTACTGCTAAACCCAAAGGGAAAAATCCCTCAGACACGCAAACAGATCAGTTGTTGAAGGCCACGTTAGCTCCGATTTCATTTAGCAGTATGAAACCCAAAAGTAAACCCAAGCTGCTTGTGGGAGCAGCTTTCTTCAGCACTGGAAAAAAGCCCACTTCAATGTTCAAAAGGTCTGCACAGAACACAAAGCCTAAACAACCCTCAACCTATGAGAAACCCAACTCTCAGAAACCCACGAAAGAGAAGGAAGTGCTGACAGCACCAGGAGAACGTTCCCCAGTCCGCCGAGCCATCTTCTTAAAAAAACACCCGAAAGCAGAAACCACAGCCACAGGTACCACTGATGAAGATGGTGAGGGCAGTGAATCAACGCAAGTGATGTTGAGCTCTAAACAGATGTCCCCTCACATCCTGGCAGATCTGCATGGTATTACCAAAGAGTTAAAGGTGATTTTGAGGAGATCGGTTAGTCCCAATGGATCCAGTAAAGCTGGCAGCCAGGTAAAATTGAACTCTTCAGTCATCTGCTAATAACTTTATTAAATATAAAGCTCTCATCATCTTTTTCTCAAACTGAAAATGTTTTCCAGGACTCGCCCACAAAAACAGATTCAGTGTTTGATGTGAGTGACATAACACCACAGGATAACCACAGCTCTCTTTATGAAGGTAAATAAACATCATTTTCTATAAATACTTTATTTAAAAAGTTAATATAATTTTTTTATTTTATAGATATGAAAGTGTTTATTATATATTATTATCTTATATGTAAGATATATATTTTATAAATCAAAATTATTGTAATTTCGCCAGTTATTAAATAGGATGTTTAATGTGATTTATATAATTTCTGTTTTGAAAATCTGGAGTCAGGTTGCAAAAAACACTAAATATTGAGAAAATTGCTTTTTAAGTTGTCCAAATGAAGTCCTTAGCAATGCATATTTCTAATCAAAAATGTAAGTTTTGACATTAAAGGTAGTAAATTTACAAAATATCTTCATGGAACATGATCTTTACTTTTTTTTTTACAATTGCTAAACGACAGTGAGCACAACTGGAGACACATGTGCAAAACTCTAACTACAGTCTGCACAGCAGCAGTTCATGTGGACCAAACTCTAGTTCGTTTTTCATTGCTTGAACACAGTTTTCAAAACTCTACACACTTATCCCATGACTTTAACCACAACCTGCACAACACTGTGGATTTACAGCACTTTGTTCAAATGCTAACACACTGCTGTCAAAACTGAACCACACATTCAAAACAGAAGAGATTTCAAACACTGCTAATTGCAATTTCAGAATTAGCCCTGAAAATTATTTATTCAAATTACAGTATGTACTTTTAGTTTCTACCTTTTTTTTCTCATTACTGCAATTCTGTAAATTACTACAAACTATTGAAGCAAACTGCTAATTTTCATTTACCTTAAAGAATTATGTTCTAAAAATTTAAATAAATCATGTGAAAGAATGTCACTCTTTTCTTTGAAGAAAATATGACTTTGTATGAAGTCACTGAAATTGTTCAAACTGTAAAGATGAAAAGTGAGTATTTTCTGTATTGGTGTTTGATGCTAGTGTGTTTCCTCTCAGTGTGTTCTGAGTGACAGTGTGTTTTATCTCAGTGAGGGTTGTGTGTAGTGTTTGGCTGCACTGAGCCTGTTTTGAGCCGTGTGTTAAGAGTTGTGTTGCTTGGAATGAGTTTTGCAGGTGATGTGAACTGTTTAGCTCAGGTGACTGTTGCTAGTGCAGACTGTAGTTAGAGTTTTGCACATGTAGCTCCAGTTGTGCCCAATCGAAAAAAAAAAAAAACTCGTTTAGCAATCAAAAAAAACTGTAATATCCTAAAGGTTTTCGGCATAAAATAAAAATCTATCATTTTAACCCATACAATGTATTGTTGGCTATTTCTACAAATATATTTGTGCTACTTAAGACTGGTCACAACTCCTGCAACCAACCCCAAATGCCTCTCCAAACAACCATTCACACCATTCACAGCTCCTGCGACCCATCCTGATCACCTCTCCAATCAAGCACTCTCACCATTCACACCTCCTGCATCCCCCCTCGCCCCCACACCTGCAATACAGATCAGCGAGGATGCGGTGCGCCAGGTCTTCCGGAAGCAGAAAAGGAAAAAAGCACCAGGCCCAGATTGCGTTACACCAGCGTGTCTGAAATCCTGTGCTGACCAGCTGGCCCCCATCTTCACAAAGATCTTCAACAGATCGCTGGAGCTGTGTGAAGTCCCTTCATGCTTCAAACGCTCCACCATCATCCCCATCCCAAAGAAACCCAAAATTACAGGACTAAATGACTACAGGCCTGTGGCTCTAACGTCTGTAGTCATGAAGTCATTTGAAAAACTGGTGCTGGCCCACCTGAAAGACATCACTGGACCCTTGCTAGATCCTCTTCAGTTTGCCTACAGAGCAAACAGGTCTGTGGACGATGCAGTAAACATTGGACTGCATTATGTTCTGCAACACCTAGACAGACCGGGGACCTATGTGAGGATCCTGTTTGTGGACTTCAGCTCTGCCTTCAACACGATCATCCCAAACCTCCTCTTGCCCAAACTAACTCAGCTCTCCGTGCCCACCTCCGTCTGTCAGTGGATCAACAGCTTCCTGACAGACAGGCAGCAGCTAGTGAGACTAGGAAAATACACATCCAGCACCTGTACAATCAGCACCGGAGCTCCCCAGGGCTGTGTTCTCTCCCCACTGCTCTTCTTCCTGTACACTAACGATTGCACATCTAAGGACCCCTCTGTCAAGCTCCTGAAGTTTGCAGATGACACCACACTCATCGGCCTCATTCAGGACGGTGATGAGTCTGCTTACAGACAGGAGGTTAAAGAGCTGGCTGTCTGGTGCAGTCTCAACAACCTGGAGCTTAACACGCTCAAAACAGTGGAGATGATCGTGGACTTCAGGAGAAACCCCACTGCACTCCCCCCACTCACCATCATGAACAGCACTGTGACCGCAGTGGAGTCATTCAGGTTCCTGGGCACCACTATCTCTCAGGACCTGAAGTGGGACATTCACATTGACTCCATTGTGAAAAAGGCCCAGCAGAGGTTGTACTTCCTTCGCCAGCTGAGGAAGTTTAACCTACCACAGGATCTGCTGAAACAGTTCTACTCCACCATCATTGAATCCATCCTCTGCACTTCAGTAACTGTCTGGTTCAGCTCAGCTTCTAAATCTGACCTCAGAAGACTACAGAGGGTAGTCCGGACTGCTGAGCGAATTATCGGTACAACCCTCCCATCTATTCAACAACTGTACTTATCCAGAGTGAGCAAAAGGGCTGTTAAAATCACTCTGGACCCCTCACATCCAGCACACTCCCTCTTTGAACTGTTGCCATCTGGTCAACGCTACAGAGCACTGAGCACCAGAACGACCAGACACAGGAACAGTTTCTTCCCTCAGGCAATCCATCTTATGAACAGCTGATAATAACTGTGGGACACAATACACTATTTATATTTATATACACTACACTTTTTATCCAACACACATACTTAGCGTAAACGTAAATCTTTTGCACATAATATACATGTACATACATGGAACACACTACACTACTTATATTTATATTTATATACACATACACTTATTTATCCAACACACATACTTAGCGTACAGTTAAAAATTTTTCCACATAATATACATGTACATACATAAATGCTCATTTTAATATACCTGCCATACATTGTCAATTTGTATATTGTCAATCCTTACCCACCTATTTGTATTTTTTTGTATTTTTTATTCCTTATTGTGTTTTTTGTTCTGTCGCTGTTATGTTGCACTGCGGAGCTCTGTCACGAAAACAAATTCCTCGTATGTGTGAACATACCTGGCAATAAAGCTCATTCTGATTCTGATTCTGTTTTGTGGTCTAGGGTAACATATATATTTGTATATTGTATATACTCTGTGTGTGTGTGTGTGTGTGTGTGTGTGTGTGTGTGTGTGTGTGTGTGTATATATTAATTATACTTTTTCTTATTGCTCTCTTTCAGAAGAGTCATCTGTGTATCCCATCTTTGGCAGTAAGAGGTAAGACAATCATACTTTTTTCTAATGCAACTGTGGAAAAAATACTGAAAAAAAAGCAAAGTCATGATTACATTACAGTGGGGGGAAAAAATGCAGTTTGAAAAGAACAGCTTCTTAAGGCTAGAATGATTTAATGACTCTATGTGTGCCAGCAAGTTTATATTCAGTCTTTTAACAATTTGTCATGACCCATGTAGAGCTGGTTAATCAATTAAATGTAGAGCTGGTTAATCAAAATCTTTTGTTTTAGATCTCAGAAAAAAGGGATTTTGTCACCACCGCTGAACACCAGCACTCCTTCCGCATTGACTGGTACTCCTGCTCTTAAGGCCAAAGAGAGGACTGCCTTGAGAAGAGAGATGAAGAGGCAGACAGATAATCAGCTTATAATTGTGAGTAACAAGTTAAGTAGTTGAACAGCAATAAATCGTTCGTTCTTTTCCACCTCTTCTTGATGGTTTGTGTGTCTGGTATTTAGGATGCCGGTCAAAAGCAGTTTGGTGCCACCACATGTGGGTCCTGTGGGATGCTGTACAGTACAGATAGTCCTGAGGACAACTTCCAGCACACACAGTTCCATCAGCGCTTCTTGGACACCATTAAATTTGTGGTGAGCTGTCATGAAGTTGTCATCAAATGCAGCTGAACAGTTCTGCTGGAATTTCACATCATTTTGTTTATTTTAAGGGCTGGAAAAAAGAGAGGGTTGTAGCTGAGTTCTGGGATGGAAAGATTATTCTCGTTCTTCCTGATGATCCTAAGTATGCCACAAAAAAGGTATGCTGGCAGTGATTGATTATAGTTTAAATATTTGCTCTGTCCAGCTAAATCTCCAGTGTTTCCTAACCAACGCTGCTTTGTTTTAGGCAGAGGACGTGAGACGGATTGCAGACAGTGAATTGGGCTTTCAGCAGATCACTCTCAGTAGCCCAAGCTCGGCTAAAACCTACCTGTTCATTAACAGCGACAGGATGGTGGTGGGATGTCTGGTGGCCGAAAACATTAGACAGGTGGCTGTTTAACAAAACATTTCTAACATTTGGCTTTTGTTCAATATCATTGCCATTCTGAGCTATAAAGTAAGGTATACAGTGATTTTGTCTTAAAAGGTCTTAATTTCTCCTTTCCACAAACTAAGGCCTCAAATAGCTGTTTTAAATATGCATGATACATAATGTCATGGAATTAAATGTTGCATGCAAATAATTTTCCTCCAACTCAAATTTTCTTTACTTGGTCTTAAAAAGTTTTCGATTTGCGTTCATAAAAACTGCAGAAACCCTGAAGAGATCTTGCTAACCCCTGATCATACCCGATGTTATATAGGCTTGTCGGGTGCTGGAGCAGCAAGAAAAACCCAAAGACATGAACAAGGAGGACTTCATGGAGCACCACAGAGCCTGGTGCTGCTCTACTGTGTCAGAAAAAGCCATCTGTGGTGTTAGTCGCATCTGGGTTTTCAGTCTGATGAGGAGGAAGGGAATTGCCACTCGCCTTCTGGACACTGTCAGGTACTAAACATTTTCAGTGCATTAACAAAAAAATGTGCATACATTAGTTTGTGTATATAAAACTGTTGTTTCTTACTGAATCAGAACTAATTTCATGTACGGGAGCCACCTGACCAAAGAGGAAATCGCCTTCTCTGACCCGACTCCTGAAGGAAAGCTGTTCGCTACAAATTACTGCGAGACACCAACGTTCCTGGTGTATAATTTCATCAGTTAAAGAAAAACATTTCTTGTAGATTCCTGTAGGACTGCATTTGTGAATGCTTTGAGTTTTTAATAGATAAAAAGAAATGTTGTTTAAATGAAGTTCTGTCTGATATTCTAAAACTCATGCAGTGATCCAGATTTGTTCAGGAGAGTTTCCAGGTTTTACTGTTTTGTATAGATTGATGGATTGTCTTTGACAGTGAGTTCATGAATCAGTATTTAAAACGATTTACATTAGCACAAATGCAAGCACTGTTAACCCATTACCTACCACGACTTAAAAGTTCCGGTTCGGAAAAGTCGACTCATAATTGCCTCGAAGTTGGTTGTAAAGTGAACAAGAACTTTCAATTCAACTGATCTTTGCTTTTGACTTTGTATATATTTTTAAATAAATTGTACTTAATCAAATATTTTGTGTTGTCTTTGTGTAAATCCCTCTGTCATAGTGAGTTTGAAGAATCAAGTGTTTTGGCTGTTTGCAGTAGCCAAAATTTGCACATGGGTGTATTTAAAAGAGGGTTGCTTTTAAGGGTTAGTCATTGAATACGCTTTCCATAAACCTTTAATCAATAGCTTGTAGAGTGTGTACATATAAACCTTCATAATCTATATCTTATAAATCTTTATAAGTAAATTCTCTCTTTAAGTTTTCTGTTTGTTATTAAACTTTTGGCTTCAACTTATTTGTATTTAATCTTAAAACATTTTAAATACAAACATTTCTAATTACACTTTGAATAACATCATTTTGGTGCAAGTGGGTCTGTGGAAAAGTTTGAGAAAAATGATTTGTGAGAAACTTACAAAATTTTCCATTATTAAGTCTGGTTAAAAGTCTTGAGGTTAATCACAAATATTTCATTTTGACAGCCATTGCTTTTCCTATTTATATATCTTAATCTGTTGACAACAGGAAGAGGAAGTTATATATTTTTTTGTTTTAACATTTTTCACAGTACAACTGGCCCATGCAATAATATACACATCCATGGCATCAAAAAGCTTTGAAAGCCTTTAGTTTAGAATATATCATGTTACACATGTTATATAATTACTTTTATTAGTCAGCTATTTTGTCAGTGAGAACTTGTACACTTTCCATCCAGTAAGGATTGTAAAATTAAAATTATATTCAAGTTAAGACAAGACATTCATTTAGTATTAGTGCTGATTTTATACAAAGACCATGGTTAAAAAAGAGCTTTTAATCAAAATTGCACTGCAACAACTACTGTACTTAGAATCTCTGCAAGTCAATAATGCGCATAAGAAAATATGTAACATTACAACAGAAAAGTATTTACAATGTGAAAATACACCAGCTCACAAAGTAAAATTATAGACAGAGTAGTAACCAGACCCAACAGGCAAACATACAGTGAACATTTAATCAATTACAATGATGTCATTGCTTCTGTCACAAAGCTGGGTGTTTGATTCCAGCACCTGAACAATGTGAGCTGCAGAAGGCCTTTTATGAGGGTCTTCCTCTGTACAGAGACAGAAGAGCTCCACCATCCTCTGATAAGCCCCTCCAAGAGTGGCTGCGTCCAAAGCAGGCCTAGTTCCCAGTCTCTCATAATACGCATCTTCATCAAAATCATCCTCATCAAAGGTATCATCTAAAAAAACAAAAACAAGAAAGGAGTCATGAGGCACTTAAAAACTAAATATATTCACTATAAGCTATGGATAAAATCATAGTTATTTTACCATCACCATCGTCGTCGTCGTCCCCCTCAGTGTCCAGTATTTCCAGGTGAGGAACAGAAAGTGTCATCATCTCCCACAGAGTGAGTCCATATGAAAAGATATCAGCTTTGTCTGTGATAATTCCATCCTCCAAAGCTTCCTTAGGCTTCCACGGCTCTGTCCCTATATAGTGGGCCTTCAGATCACTCACTGGAGAAAATATTTGAAAAATATCACAACACTGACAAACATGTTGTACACAGCATCTGATAGTTGAAATGTTATTATAAAGTAAAAGGCCTTTAAGGCCATCATTCTAAAAATGATCAACCATCAGGTAATGGTCTAGTTGCTTTTTTTTTCTTCTCTCTCCAAGAAAGAAAACCTTTTATATTGTTAGTAATATTTCAAGATACGTTTTCCACACATTTTTTTTTTGCTGTACAAAAAATTAATTCAAACAAAAACAAATATGCAAACTTGGTTCAGGTAAACAAGGTTCAAAAAAAGAAGAAGAAAAAAACAGATGTTTCAGACTATTATTTCATATGTCAGACTTCATAGGATTAATAGAGTGGCTCTCAAATGTTGGGTCATCATTCAAAACGATAAAAAAATAAATAGGAAAAAAATGAAAAACTAGTAAAAAAGTAAAAGAATATGATTAAAGCAAGGAAAAATAATGCTAAAATATAAAATCTTTTCATACCCTGCATGTTTTCATCCAGTGACAGTGACACACCAACATCACAGATTTTGATGCTTTCAAAGTCGCCCTTGATGACAACATTGCAAGACTTCATGTCTCCATGCAAAAGCTTTTTCTCAATGTGCAAATACTGAGGAAAAAAGACAAAATACATATGAAGGAGCCTGAGATTATGTTATAACAGCAACATTTAAAGATGGGAAAAATCAGTAACAGCACATTTCTGTCTGATTTAACAATCACACCTGTAAACCCCGTGCGACATGAAGAGCCACTTTTTCAATAGTGGCCACTGGAAATGCATGCAGACCCTCCTCTCTCCTCTTCTCAATGAGGTCATTCAGAGACTGCTCTCCACCGTACTCCATCGCCAAACACTTAGAGCCGTCCTTTGCTGTGGTAAAAGCTCTGAAACCTTAAAAAACACACAGGAAATAAATCATTTAAAGACACATTTGTCTTATAATATTCACATTAACCATTATAATGTAGTACTAGACATATTTACCAACAATATTAGGGTGGTGCAGGTCTTTTAAGATCTTTGCCTCCTCGCACAGACGCTTCTGATAAACGGTCATTTGACCATTTGCACATTTGCTGTTGATCTTCTTAATGGCCCATGGTGAATGAGTGTGCTTACCCATCCTGATGTAAATAGTGGCATAGATGTTTCAACTTTTTCTTTGCACTATCATGGTGAAGGTAGTACAAACATGCATCAGATATATGTAAGGTTACGTACCTGTTCATGAGATATACACTGACTCCAGTCCCACAGCCCAGCTTCTTCATGAAGGGAGAGGCAGGAATGGTGACCGGGGTTCCACATGCACTGACTGATAAAAACAGGTTAATAATAATAACAACCACATTTTGATCAAGATGGAATGTTAAACCATCTTGATAATGAGAAAGTCAATGTAGCGTGATGCATATCAGACATTTAAAGATCATTTTACCTGGACTTTTCACTTTTGCAGGCTTGCAAGGCGTTTTAAAGGCACTGGGTGATTCTTTGTTGGCCTCCATTTCTCTAAAATTAAACAATAAAAGATTGTAACATTTTTGTTTACACTCTGTCACAATCCAAAACGACAAACGTTACAAACAAGTTTAATCACGCTGTACACAACCGATTAAACTAAATATCAAACGACAATTCATAATGCGTAATATGACTTATATAGATAATGTAAATAATTTGAATTAACAGTTAACTTGCATTAGATGATGCACTTCAGAGATGGTGAAATACGCGCTCGGATTTGAAAATCACCGGTTAGACGTCAAACGTACGTAAAGCTAAGCTACAGCGTCCGTGGAGGGACACAACCGACTGCGTGCGTTTTCGTTTTTTCTTCAATTCCTTCTCCAGTGTTACTCAACATTTGTTAATCTGTTAACTTTAAAAAATCTCTATAACATTTTACATACTAAATCGATACATTAAAATATAATAATATATTGTATGTTTGTTAATAACAATTACATTACAATGACAAAACATGTAAATAATTTGTTAAAATAAATCTCAAATAAAATATACATTTTCGATAAAAAATAATAAAGTCAAAAGCTGAGGCACTAAAATTACAAAATAAAAATAAAAAAGCAATAAATGAAACATAAATAGTAATATTCAAATAATTAAATAAAATCATATTTTAAAATAACAAAACTTAATGAAATAAAATGAAAAACAAAGAAAAGAAAAAACTAATTCAAAATATTAAGAAAATTATTATATTATATAAATAATACTAAAATAAAACTGTCTCTTTTAATAACGAGTTTCCTGTTTCTGTGGGTGTCAAAAGTAGACTTTTTTTTTTAAATGTAGACTACTGAAATATTTAAGTATTTTTAAACATATAGGCTGTTTGATGTGCATAAATGTTTGGTCTATTAAGCATAATGTAGTGAAAAACCGCCAATATCACA